>NC_056736.1:208130827-208273327 GCF_019279795.1 Protopterus annectens | reverse complement strand
TTGATTCCACTCTCATCTGCTCTGCACAAACTTTTCCAAAACAACAAGAAATAACATACTCTTTCACATCAATAGAATCCTGACTAACCAAGTCCCACCTGCTACTTAATGCAAATAAAACAAAGCTAATGGTTCTTACACCTAAACAATATACAGAACTTAGATCCTCCTTTCACATCTACTCACTAAATAACACAAAAACTGAAACAGTATCTCCAACAAAACTACAAAAGAAGCCTGGGCTTCTTCTGAAAATGGGATCTAACTCAGTTGTACTTAACCTGTCAACAAAAATAAATAAATAACTATATATATTTTTATTTTATTTAAAGTAAAATAGCATTTACAGACCATGACATACAATAACAAATAAGTACGATTAAAACATCAGTTCTTTAAAATTATAGTTTTAGCTTGGATCTAAAAAGAATCAGAACTGATCCAGATAACTGAATCTTTTAGAAACTTGACATTCTAAAATTAGTGTTGCTGCTCCCACCAGGCTCACTGCAAACAGTCCCAAAGAGCTAGAATCTAAAGGACTCTGAAAACAAAGCTTCATCTAACAAACCAGTTTCAGGAACATTAGCTGTTTCAAAAGGGCTGCAGTAAAAAAGGAAAAGAAAATACTACCTGCTATCTCTAAACAATTATGTAGAACACCGGCAGCCTTGTACCTGACCAGACTTCTCGAATGTCCCTATTTTGAAGGATCATTCCTATAACCAGGCCTGATTTACCCCTGGACAGAATGTCCATATTTTTGGTGGTATTCAGGCTTTTTGTACTCTTTTCCACATATTTGTGAATCTCTCCCATCATATGTGACTTTTGAAGTTGTCTAGTTCACAGAAAACCACACTACATGACTAACGTACTAGTGGCAATAATAATTTTAATGAAAGGGAACACATATCACATATCCATCATTATCTGGAAGAATTCTACAATACAGTTCAATAACGTCTTTGACAGCCATGCACTGGCCCAGCAATGAAGGACCCTCAATCCTCACCACTAACACCAGTGAAGGGTGTCCACATTTGGAAGGATAAGAAGTACACACACACACACACACACACACACACACACACACACACACACACACACACACACACACACACACACACACACACACACACACACACATAGTAAAGTACGATTTCCCTTAAAAGCACACAGAGATCACAGTCAGTCTGGGGCTGGTTTCTACCTTTCTCTCCAGATCCACAATAAGACTCCCCACTGGCACAGCTATAGTGTGGGGTCCTTAGCCAGGGTCCCAAGCCAAGTCCTCCTAGCACTTTCTCTGTCCAACCAGTGCTTCATGTCCTTGCCCAAGTAGCTGAAACACACATACATACTTTGAGATATGATTTATATACAACCACACAGACATTCCTGGGGAAGGCTGGCACAGGTTCACTAGCTGTGCCCTTTCTGTCCAGGCTATAAGGTAGTAATCACTGCCACCAGGGCCCTTACTTATCAGCTATTAAAAAGGCCCTTAGTAAAATGTGTCCAATTATTATTGTGCAATATTATTATCCAAATGATGTGTGACTGAGCAGCAAGACTTACTTGGTGTGGCTTTGTACAGTATCACTATATACATGCAATGTACTCTAGAGCATAAATTATCTCTACACAAAAGAGCCACAGTTGAAAGGTTTAAAAATATTTAATAATAATGAATAAAAAAACACAAGACAATACTTACACAGTGTTAGTCAAGAGTTCAGAGATCACAGGAAAATGGTTACAATAATACAGTAGAATAGTTCTGATATCAATATAGAAAACAGCTAGTCTAAACGTACTATTTTCTATCTATTTCTTAAGAGAAACACTAAAGTCTATGATCCTACTTACATACAGACAGAGTAAAGGAAGTGCTGGTAAGAGGTCAGTTCTGAAGACAAATCCAAATGCTCTGATTCTCCCTCTCTTTGTCCTTTAATTGATAACACAGTACCACTGACTCATTTCAGATTACATCATTATTCTCTGTTTCCCAGGCTAACAGAAACTCAGAGTGTAACAGCCCTTTTGATCTTGCAGCTGGTCAGGAAGCCAGATCAATAAAAGACATTATACATGTAAATTCTAGCCATTAACTCTGGCCTCAAAACAATAGGAAGAATTCCTTCATTCAGATATATTGTCTCCAAGTTTTGAGATCAAACAATTATATAAGGCTTGACTTATTAGCTTTCTTCCAGCAGATTGCACTGTTGTTACATTTATGACGTTCAACATTTAACACCATTTTCTTCCATTTAAGAGAAGAAGCCAGTGGTTTATATTAATATTTACATATGACATAATTATCTACAAAATTCTATCTGACTAGGCTGGCAGCCTTCACATATCTTCAGATATCTGCACCCCCCCCCACCCCCTGAGAACTCAAGCTAGTTTTTCAATTGACCCTTGAGAAACGTTGCTTGAGAGGGTTAGGTCTATCTGAGTATACCTTACCCCATTCCCTGTCTTGAAAGCCCATCTGCATTGGCATTGCTACTCCCACTGTGGTGCTGCACTAACATATCACATGATTGCAACCCTATGCTCCATCTTAGCAACTTGGCATTTTGCTGGCTGGCTCTGTTTAACCATGTTAGGGGATTGTGGTCTATAACTACAGTCAATTTTCTTCTATATAGATAAGGCTGAAGTTTCTGCAGTGCCCACACTATGGCTAGACATTCCTTTTTACAGTTGCATAGCATTCCTCCCTGGGTTGGAGCCTACAACTGAGATAAACCACTGGGTGCTCTTCTTCCTCTGAAGAAATCTGGCTAAGTACAGCCCCCACCCCATGGTTCAAAGCTTCCACCTGCACAACACATTCTTTAATGTAATCTGGACTGGTTAACACAGGGGGTCCTCCCAAAGCTTCTTTAAGCTTCTGGAATGCCTGCTCACATGGCAGGGTCCACACTACTTTATCTGGCCTGTTCTTCCTTGTCAGGTCTGTGAGGGGAGCAGCTATGGTACTATAACTGAGGACAAACTTTCTCTAGTTCCCTGCTGTCCCTAAGAATGCCCTCACATGCTTTTTGGTAAAAGGTGCAGACCATGCCTGAATGGCTTCTACTTTGGCAGGCTCTGGCCTGATCTTACCACTCCCCACTCTATATGACCTCTACCATACCCACCTGACATTTGCTGGGCTTAACGGTCAACCCTGCCCTCTGTAGTCCGCCCAGCCCCTCCATGATATGCTGAAGGTGCTCTTGCCAGGAATGGCTGTGGATGGCAATAACCTCTAGGTAAGCAAGGGCAAACCCTGCTACTCCTGCTAGGATATGATCTACCAGCCTCTGGAAAGTTGTTGGGGCATTTTTCATCCCAAAGGGCATCTTTGTAAACTCATACAAGCCAAAAGGAGTCACAAAGGCTGACTTCTCTCTAGCACTGGGAGTGAAGGGCACCTGTCAGTAACCCTTGGTACAATCAATGGTGGTAAGATACTTAGCACCACCCATCTAGTGCCTCATCCAACCTAGGCATGGGATAAGCATCTGAATCTGTGTGACTATTTATTTTCCTGCAGTCCACACAGAACATGGTGCTGCCATCCTTCTTTGGCACCAGCACCACTGAGGAGGCCCAGGGACTGTTGGACTCTTGAATTACCCCTAGTTCCAACATTGCCTGTATCTCCTCCCTCAGAGTCTGTTTAACTCTCTCCGGCACCCTATAAGGGGCCTGCCTAATAGGTCTTTGTGGTCCTGTATCCACCTGGTGCTGCACTAGGTGGGTGCACCTAGGTTTCCCAGTGAACATGTCTCCAAACTCCTGTAACACTGCTTGGATTTCTCAAACTTGGGTAGGAGATAGCTGCTGGGACATTGCTACCCCTTCCACTGAGGTGTCTGTCTGAGCCTCACTAATGAGATCGATCACCAGATCTCCCTCAGACTCCTCCTGCAAGCCACTGCAAATACTTAGCACAAGGGCCTCCCTATCATGGTAAGGTTTCATCATGTTAACATGGTAGAACTTGTGCCCCTGCCTTCTGCCTTGCAGTTCCACCATGTAATTAACATCACTTACCTTTCTTACCATCTTGTATGGTCCCTCCTAAGCTGCTTGCAGCTGGTTGTGTCGGAAAGGGATGAGAACCATTACCTGCTTCCCTATAGCATACTCTCTAGCTCGAGCATTCTAGTCATACCAGACCCTTTTCTATTGTTGGGCTTCTGCCAAGTTCTCCTGGGCCAAGCCCATGAGTTCCCTGAGCCTTCTCCTGAGGTTTAGGACATATGCCACAACAGACTCCTTGTGAGATTCGCACTCACATTCCCACTGATCTCGAATTAGATCTAGAGGTCCCCTCACCCTATGCCCATACAACAACTCAAAGGGTGAAAAACCCAAATACCCATAGCATGGACTTGATTGTAGAGTTTAACCTCTCAACAAGACCGTTAGTCTTGGGATTTGGTCCGTTTAAACAGCTGATTGACAGTGTGATGATTGAATGATTGTCTCAACAGTAAAGGAAGCAAGCACTATAAAAAGGAACTTCCAGTACCAATCTCTACGATCTGAAGAAGATACCGAAAGCGCTTATCGTTTGGAATACATAGGGACTGTTTTATTCTACATCAAGATTTTAACTTGACATGAAGATTTTAACTTTTCCTACAATAAAAGGATTTTAACTGCCATTAAAGCTAGAAGCTTTTATTTGATTTGTTAGACTGGTTAAGCTGTTATCACAGTTCATCACAGTCACATAGCAGCTACTACATCTTCAGTGTGGTTACTTTGTATATCAGACCAAAACGGTTGGATACTTTGAAGCCATCATAAGACTGGAAACTTTGGAGCCATCATTTCACTATGGTATAACTGCATTCACAGCGTGAATATCTTGTTAAGTGCATTTAATTTAAGTACTGGAAATGTATGCATGTTTTTTGCTATATATGTTGCACTTTTAAGTTTTATATCATTTAACCACATTACCTATTCTCCAAGAGAACTTTACTTCATTGGCCATTGTTGTACAGCGTTTCATTTTGAATACTGTTAGTCTTGGGATGGTAGGGGTTGGTTCACCCACAGTGCTTCCACAGACAAGCAGGCAGGTTTGATATGAAATTGTCACCTCTGCAGTCAGTATTTCTTTTGGGAAACCTGGCCTGCTGAAAATCTCTAACAAAGCATTTGCCACCTTTTCTTCCTCAATGGAGCGCAAAGCCACTGCCTCAGGGTATCTTGTAGCATAATCTACTACCGCTAGGATATACTTTTTCCCTGAGTAACTTGGGGTACTCATAGACCCCACAATATCCATAGCTACCCTCTGAAATGGCTCCTCAATCACAGGTAAAGGCATCAAAGGAGCTTTCACCTTGTCTCCTGCCTTGCATACCTTTTGGCACTGCTCACAGGTCCTGCAGTACCTGCTACATCTCTGGAAATTCCAGGCCAATAGAAGTTCTGCATAATTCATCTCTCTGTATGTTTTATGCCCATATGACCTGCAAAGGGAATATCATGGGCTATGGCTAGAAGTGCCAGATGGTAGGCTCAAGGCACTACCAACTGCTGTACCCTCTCACCTTTTAGTCCTGCCTCAGGGGTCCACTCTCTATACAGTAACCCTTTGTTCCAGTATACAGATTCCCTCTTCCCTTGAGAATCAGGTGCCTCACTAGCTATCTGCCTCAGGCCTTGCAATGTAGGGTCTGAAAGCTGAGCCTCTCTCAACTCTCTCCTTGTAACCCTTCCTAGCTCCCCTTCCACAGGATATCTGGCATCTTCTGACAGCAGTTGCCTCACTGTCAGCCCGGGTACTACTACTCACCTCTGCCTTTGCAGTAACTCTGTCCAAGGGAACATCAGTACCCACAAGCAGCTGTGGCTCACCTTCAGTCTCACTGCTACAGAGTATCTCCCTCCCTGAAGTAACCACTTCACCAGTCCTGACTGCAAGTATGTGGTCTGTCTGGGTCTCCCCCAGGCTAACAGACCCACATGCTTGTCTCGAAGCCTGACTGCGTATAACTGCATAAACACATGGTACTGCATTATCAAAATCCTTCCCTATCAGGACATCTGTAAGATGGTAGTTTGGTACCCCTGTTGCCTCAAGACAACCTACTATTGGCATTTTGTCTTTCCCACTTACTGGCTCTCTCAACTTTTGTTCCCCACCTTGCCTCCGTGCACATCTGTATGCCACAAGGCCCCACTGGTTGCATTCAAAACATTTAACCCTAGGTCCTGGATGTGTGCCTGGACTAGTGGTTTCCCTGCTACTGGCATATTCTTTTGGGGCAGTCTGGGCTTCCCACCATTGGTTCCTTTAGACCCATGAGCAGAACTGAGGGTCCCTTTCCTGTGCAGGTATATGTGCTTGCTAGATATGGGTCTCCCTTCTTCCCCAACTCATCTGAAGTAGCACATTTTCTATTAGATAACCAGATCCTCATGTCCTCAGGCAAAGTGCTAAGGGCTTGTTCACTCACCAAAAGGTCTGCAGCCCTTCAAAAGTGGTGACCTGACATCCACTTGCTCACCTATGAAAATAAGTGCTCAGTTCAGCGACATACTCACACACACTTTTATCTGCCTTGCGTCTATGCTTAAGAAACCTTTTCCTATAAGTTTCAGGTGTTAGCTTAAAGAATTCTAGCAAACAATTCTTAATAGCAGTATAATATTAAAACAGTCATCAGACATTTTGGACAAAATAGTTATATCTTTACCATGGAGTAAGGGGGTCAGGAACCGTACCCAGAGCCTTTGGTCAACATCATACTGTTTACATACCCTCTCAAACATATGAATAAAACTATCAAAATTATCCCCCTCTGTAAATGTGGAAGAAATTTACTGACCTTTTGTGTTTCTGGGGACCAGTTACTCCCTTCCCCATTACCTCCATGACTCTGGTGAACAGTCAGCATCTCCTTTTCATGCTGCCTCTGCCGCTCCTTTTCCACAGCTTCCATTTCTAAATGCCTGGCCTCCAACTCAAGTGTCTTTAGCTCCAGATGGATTTGTAAGACCTCTGCACAAAGGTTGAGCTGTCCTTTCCCTGAGTGCTGTACATCTCCACAGCCAGTCAGATTGTCCTCCTATTTGCTGTTTTCTGATGCAGCTGTGACCAAAGTTGCAATCATGTCTGCCTTAGTCAGGTTTTCCTACACCAGTCCTCTAACCTGGCACATCTCAGCCAACTGGCTCCTTGTCAGCTTTCCATACTCCTCTGCTGACATGCTTGTCTGCTCTCCCTGACTAATTAAACTCACAAAATAAATAAAACAATTGTGATCTGAACTCTGAATATTCACTGCATGGCTGATTTAGAGTACAAAAACACCTTCAGTGATCACTGTACAAAGCTACAGGAATTCACTATCCAGACCACTACAAGACAATTAGTATGTGCCAACCAATTAATATGTGGTGTGGATATCCCACCACTGCCAAACAATTAATATGTGACACCCGTGCACTGGCACAGCAATCAAGGAGCCTCAATCCTCACCACTAACAGCAGTTAGGGGTGTCCACATTAGGAAGGATAACAAATACACACACAGTAAAGTACAATTTCCCTTAAGACCACACAGAGATTACAGTCAGCCTGGGGCTGGTTTCTCCTTTTCTCTCCAGATCGCCAGTAAGACTCCCCAATGTCACAGCTATAGAGTGGGGTCCTTAGCCAATGTCCCCAGCCAAGTCCTCCTAGCATTCTCTCTGTCCAACCAGTGCTTCATGTCCCTGTCCAAGTAGCTACACACACATACACACTTTGAGTTATGATTTATATACAATCACACATACACTCCTGGGTAAGGCTGACACAGGTTCACCAGCTGTGCCCCTGCTGTCCAGGCTGTAAGGTAGTCACTGCCACCAGGACCCTTACTTTTCAGCTACTAAAAAGGCCCTTAGCAAAGGGTGTCCAATTATTGCTGTGCAATATTATTATCCATATGATAAGTATGACTGAGCAGCAAGACTTACTTGGAATGGCTTTGTACAGTATCACTATTTACATGCAATGTACTGTAGAGCTTAAATTATCTCTACACAAAACAGCCACAGTTGAAAGGTTTAAAAATATTTAATAATAATTAATAAAAAAACACAAGACAATACTTCTTACTACACAGTGCTAGTCAAGAGTTCAGAGATCACAGGAAAATGCTTAAAATAATACAGTAGAATAGTTCTGACATCAATATAGAAAACAGCGAGTCTAAACTTATTATAAAGAGAAAACAGTACCAGTACACTGATGAAGAATCAGCTCACAGCAAACAAAGATCCAAAAGATAAAAAATGAGCTAATTCACCATGGCTGTAGAAATTCTCCTTAATTTACACCAAAAAAGTAAGCGTTTTCACAGCCTCCCTGGCCGCTTCCTCAGACTTCAGACTGCACAGTGGGCACTGTTACCCTCCATCAACTAATACTAAACTGTTTCATAGAGGTCTGGAATATGCATATACCTCTAATTAGACTGAAACATATGTAGAGTAGTAGTGTTCTGCAAAAAAGCTCCTCCCATGCCACATGTTATATGGCTATAGGGTACTACTCTTCATATAGACATGGTTATAAGAGAACTGAGTACTTATGTGGACAGCTGGCCGTCATTTGATCATCATTCTATATGGCACAATTAATTTCCAAAGAAATATTTTCACTCTCCAAAGAAGTCATCCATCCAATAAAGCCGGGACATCCTTCTATATAGCCCAATTAATTTCTAAGAAAACATTTTCATGCTCTAAAGAAGTTCATAGGTGTGTACTAGGCTAGTGGCCCTGGAGCCTTTACAAGCCTAGCCCATAGGATTACCCTGACATCATGCCACCCAACCTTTGTTCCTAGTGCCTGTGTTGAGTAGAGCTACTGACATGATCCCTGAGGTGAATTTTTTATTTCCCATCCAGTCATCAAGATTTCTCTTGAAGAGAGCCAGTGAGGTGCTCTGCTTGACATGTATGAGAAGTCTATTCCATAGCATGGGCAGTCTCTGGGTTATGAACCTGTCCTTCCTGCATGTTCTGTTGATTGTGGTAATGAGGCTGAGGTCTCTGGAGCGTGTGGTGTGGAGAGATTGGGATTTCTTTTGATATAGCATTTTTAACAGAGATGGGTCAGACATGGCTTTGTAAGTCAAGCAGGGATCGCCTCTAAGTAGGCAATATGAGACAGAGAATAGTTGGAGTTTTTTGAGTCTGTCTATATAGGACAAGTGTTTAAGGCCTAGGATCCTCTTTGTGAGGTACTTTTGCATCCTCTCCAGTTGTTGCAGGTGTCTAGTGAGGTGCATGCTAAATGGGGCATTGTACTCGATGATTGGCCTAATGAGGGAAAAGTAGAGGGAGACAATGACCTCTTTCTTCCTGGATGCAAAACCCTTAGTGATGAGATGTGCCACATAGAAGGACTTTCTGACCACAGTGGCAACATGGTGGTCAAAAGAGAGGTTGCTGTTAACCTGTGTTCTCAAATCTCTTATAACGCCTTCTGTATTCAGTGGACTACTATCAATGTGGTAATTCAAGGGAACTGGGTTTTTCCCAAAGGGGATGAAGACACATTTTTTGGCATTGAGCTTAAGGCCATGGTTCTGACACCAGTCATTGGTCTCACTGAGGCCTTTCTGTAGGATGTCAACATCACTTGGGGAGTAAATAATAGCTCCCAACTTGCAATCATCTGAGAATATTGTCAGCCAGAGTCCCTTCGTGTTAGCCTGGACTTCAGAGAAGTAGATACCAAACAGGAGAAGACCCAGGACCAAACCCTGTGGGACTCCACTCATGACTGGTCGGCAGTCTGACTTGGAGTCAGCTGCTTTCACACTGTGGGTTCTATCTGTGAGCCAGTTTGCAACCCACCTAGTGATATAGGGATTGATGCCTAGCTTAGTAACCCTTGGCCAGATCAAGGTAGGTTGTATGAACCACCTTACCTTCATCCACAGCTCTGTTGACTGACTCAAAGAAGTTGACCAAGTTGAGCAAGCATGATCTACCCTTCACAAAACCAAACTGTGTAGGATTCAGAGATTTGAGATTCCCTATATCCTTCTTTATTAGGTCCATAATGATGCATTCCATAGCTTTGCATAACAGACTCATCAGGTTAATGGGGCAATAGTTCCCGGGGTCTGTAGTTGCTCCTCCTTTGTGGAGAGGGATGACTGTAGCAGTGCGCCATTTGGTAGGGAAAAAGCCTGAGGTGAGGCTGTGATTGAACAGGGCACACAGGTGAGGTGGCAGTTCACTCTGTAGTTCATGTAGAACACAGCCAGGGATACTGTTGGGTCTCATAGAAGCTGTATACTTGGCCTTGGACAGTGCTGTTTTAACCTGAGCAGCAGTAATACTGGGTGCCTGGCAATCTACCGGTATTGTGATCAGTCCTTTTTGGGGGGGGGGTAAAGTTCGCACTGAATCTGTTTGCCAGTATATTTGCAATATCTGTTGGTATGGTATAGGAGGTACCATTTTGCAGTAGCTCAGAGCAAATCTGGGTATTGCCATGGAGATTATTTACATAACTATAGAAGGCCTTGTGGTTGCCTTTACTATCTGCTGCAATTCTGTTTTCATAGTCATCCATCCACTGTACTTCTCTCATATCAGACCCATCATCAAATAAAGTGCCACCTTCAGTAGTCATAAATCCAATTGTATTGCTAATCTGGAAAGGGTCCAAAGATTTCTAAGCGAGAACATTAAAGACCTTCCATCCCTTAACTATCTCAATAGATTAGCATGATTCTCCTTATACTCAGTAGCTTACCAGATGATCTGAGATGATCTGGGTCTCACTTTTCAAGTCAACATATACCCTTTCCAATTTTTTCACAAAGCCTGTGGTTCTAAAGCACCCACAATTGAGACCTAAATCTATATCAACAAATAAACAAGACGCACTGGAGTGATAGGTTCCAAACTCTATGTGTTCCCAGTATAAGGTTTAATTTACTGCTAAAGGTCAAAGAAAGTAATACTACGTCTGAAACCTTTAAGGCTAGTTATGATGATCAGATTGATAGACACAAAGCTCCAGCAGGGGCATTATGTATAGCCCTTCTTAATTTGGGAGGTAAGCACTATCAAGTGCTTGAAAAGGGTGGTAAGAACTTTTAAGAGTGTCTTCTTAAATGTGAATGTAGCTATGTATGCTATTATCCTTGGAAGTGGCCAGCTTGCAGTGTTCCCATGTTCTTATATTCCTAAACATGATCAAGAGTGACCAAAATTAAAGACTGTCTTTGTTTTGTCAACAACAGGATGACATTTACCATACAAACAAGTGCAGTCTCTGGATTGTGCCTAGGTATAATACCAGACAGACATAAAAATAATTAATAATGGGAGGACATATAAGTATGGACATAGCGAGTTTGGTAACTCTCCAAAAAGGTTACATCTAAGTATATTTTTGAGAACTGACAAAACTAAAGGATCCCAGTCTTCAAACAAGATCAGATTACATGAAGAATAAGTGGTCATAGCAAAGAAGGAAACCATTTATATAGCCTTGTTTAGAAAAATCCTGTTTGCACCTTGTCAAACACATAGCTGAAAGAACGTCTATGATATTTTTAAACTGGCATATTCAAATTCTCAATGGCAAAAGTTTAAGTTACTCATCATATACCACGCTCAATTCCCACCTGGTGCCCCTGGAGAAGAAAGTGCCTTATTATGCCATCCCTCAATTAATTGTGCAGCTTTCTTACACTTGTCAGAGGAAAAAAACATGCAGGTCATTGGCCATTGGAAAGGCTGGGATATACTGTCTATAACCATACTGTAAGACTGCAGCAGATATCTCCTTGGATATAAGGTCTACACTTTTCTGATGGACAATAACATAGTATGAAGCATAAAGCTTACCCAGGACAAATTTTTGCTCAAGAAGACAAATCCTACTCCCATTGTCACTCCATACTCTGCCTTAGCCTGAACACTGAGTAAATCTCATGGTCAAGCCATGTCTCATGACAAAACATCAGGCAAGAGGATACATCCTTTGGGGCAACCTTATCTAAAGCACTGATGAAATGCTTTAGAAGCATGCACACATTGTGTGAAGTAAGTTCATGAGTCAGCACACTATGATGGATCCAAATTCCAATCCACAGGAATATATTGGGCATTTTACTTACAAAAAAGGAATTCAGCCTCTTTTGTCATTCATTCATTCAACTGGTTTCAGGTTAATATCTGCTAACCTCAATCTATTCTATGAAGAAATATCAGAATTGGCATTTAACTACACCATGCTTGGCCTTGATGCAGCAGCAAACATTACTAAGGAATCAGATACCCATTTAGAAAAATACATAGAGGTAGCAGACCCTACCAGAACAAAGTGCCATGGGAAATTCAAAATAATGTTCCCTGGTTGTCCATTGCCATAATAAAATCTATAAAAATATATAAAAAATAAGAAACTCCTTAAATTATATAACAGCTCCAAAATCCTCTGCTCAAGGAAAATATCAAAAGCATTCAAAAAAAGTCTGAAAATCACTATCAGGTCTAGTAATGGAGCTCACCAATTTAGGATTATCTCTCTAATCAAAGATGATAATAAATCATTACTTACTGTAGCTATGTTTGAAAATAAAGAAACAGTACCCTCCATTATTGTGAATTTATTCAAACTGAGACAGGTTATCCTGATTCAAAAGACATTTTCAAAATGCTTGCTAATTAATTCAGTGGCAACTTCACTCCTAAGACACTGCAATACCTGAATCCATTATTCACCCTATTATTGCTAAAGATCATTTACTGAAAATGCTAACCAAGACCAAAAATGCTTCCTCCAAGGGACCTGTCAATATACTTGTTTGCCTAATTAATAATGTTAAATATAGTCTTGTAGACACACACCTTATATTGTTTAA
This sequence comes from Protopterus annectens, assembly GCF_019279795.1. NCBI lineage: Eukaryota > Metazoa > Chordata > Ceratodontiformes > Protopteridae > Protopterus > Protopterus annectens. The sequence goes on along the minus strand of NC_056736.1, from coordinate 208,260,410 downwards.
CCTGAATTTAGCTACTGGTTTTGGCCCTGATGAGTAGTGCATTGCAGACATGATGCCCCTCCATAAGCGTGGAGTTACAACTGACCCTAGTAAATGCAGACCCACCATCTCACAGATCTCACCTGCAAAGCCATAGCATGTATTATAACTCACCTCTTAAACTACATATCAAACATCTTATTTGACTTTAACCTCAGCAGTTTGGTGTTGTGAAGGTAGAGCCTGCTAAACTGTATCTGGTAAATGTCTTTGAAAAGGTTATGGAGTCTATAGACAGTGAGCGTATAGTACACACCGAGTATCTTGACCTGGCCAAGGCTTTCTACATCATCCCCAATGTTGGCATCATGGAGAAGCTTAATGAGGTACAACATTGACCCATATGTGGTAAGATTAAGATGGATAGCAAACTGGCTGCAAAGCAGAATCCGCACAGTGTGAGCTGCAGGTGCTTCATCACAACTAACAAGCAGTGCCCCTCAAGGCTCATTACTAGGACCTGTCATTTTTTGGCATTTTCTTTTCAAATCTCTAAGCAGAGATCCAAGATCTCTGATTAACAAAGTCAACAGCTACAAACTGTGTTTTTTTGTTATGTCAGCTTCCATCACCTACACCATCCAGCACAATCTCTCCCTAGTAAATAGTTTATTAAATGGGCTCAAACTAGATGCTACAAGTATCATCACTTTTGGTTGATAACCCCTCTCCTCATCATACTGTAGAGACAACACATCTCTACAAAACAAAACTGCAGACGGTGACCTAGGAACTTGGGTTACTAACTCCCTCCCTTTTTATTATCATGCAACAATGGTTGGCAAGAAATCATTTTGTTTAGCACAGCTAATTACAAAAGGAATATCTTCAAGATTTTTAGAAACACGTACCTGCGTGGTGTTCTGTCATATATAGCATATGCCTGTCTTACATATATGCTTATTTCTCTTCCCACATGTTGTCACTATCCTTTTTCATAATACTTTTTTCCTTTTGATTAATTTGTATTCATTTATATTTGCATTTTGTATAGCACCTGAGAAGGCCATGTTAGTATCATGAATTAACTCACCATCTCACCATTCCCCATCATGTGTCACACCCAGAACCTGGCCTGGCTCCCAAATGAGGACAATGGGGGGCAACGTGGGGGTCATTCTTGCCACCTCTAGTTGTGCATTATCAGACTGGACCACCATTGATCCAGCTAGTGGCATTTCTGGGGGGAGAAGTATGTTACATGCAGCAATCACCCCTTAGGCAAGGACCAGTGGGGAGGATGGTCAGGTTGGCCATATCCACCCTTACCTATATCTTGGCATTCTCTTCCATTGTGCTTGTCCCTCACCTTCTGTGATGTTTTCCAATTCTCCCTGTCAGCAGTGAGAACACTCACTCCTTAGTTTGTGGGTCTCTAATTCCAGCATTCTCCATTCCATTAAGTGTGTCAGTACCATCTTCATCTGCCTTTGTCTCTGTCTTATATTTGCTTGTGTGTTCCTACTTACAAACCTGACATTCTTACTAGCCATTTACCTTTACTTACTTCTTTACCCAACTTCCTGTCTTAAAAATAGAAGCACCTGACCCCCAAATACCCTTTCCTCTTTCCCCACTCCCATTCTTATCTTCTCTGTTCTCCCTTGTGTATGTGGCTCTGCAGCCCCTTTTCCTATATTCACTGTGCACCTATCTCCATCCTATTTTATAACCGATAAACATATTTAAACATTGCAATAGGGCCAGTAATATGGCTTGCTTATTTTTCCATATAGTCAAGAATTAGTACATGAGCATGTGCACACATTCAGGCACATGCATTCACCATTCGTATCTATTTCCCACATCATACCCCTTGCTAGAACTGATGGATTTCCTTCTTCACTTCAGGTTTTCTGACTTGTGCAAGCAGCTTTTTTAATTAGCAGCGAGGTGCCAGCTAATTTGCATAGTCAATTGATACTTAACCTAAAGACACATTGCATAAGTATCACCTGTAATGTGAATGTTGCATTTGCACAAATAATGTTTCTAAATCCCAGAGCTTGTGTTCTTGTTTATGCTAGTCATGTGTTGTTTCTTATTTCTAGATTTTTTAAATTTTATTAATCATAGGCATAGTTACGAATAACAGCATCTCGGTATAACAAATTGACAAATATGTTGAATACTGCAAGTTTATTTTGACTTAGTAGTAAAAAAAAAAATATTTTGCATTCATTTAGAAGACTATCTGCCAGCTGTTATACCTTCAGTCTAACAATCTGTATAGAGAGGTTTAGCCAAAACAAATGAAAAAAAAAGTGAACTGTATAATATATTTGCATCTTTGAATACCAGAAAAACTTATTTTTTATTTAAACCATATTTTAACTGAAAAGATTAAATTTTAGTATTTAACTATTGACAGAGAAACCAAATGAAACACTAATTTGAACACATTTATATTAAGCCAAAAAACAGCAATCATAAACATAAGCGAAAACAAAGGAAAAAAAAGTTTACATCTCTGAAAGTAAACATTCATCTTTGCAGTTATAATTTATAGTGCATACCAATACTTGAGGCAAAGAATTTAAATATTCTATTGTTTCCTCAGAAATTCCTGCACAAAAACATTCTGCTTATTGAAATTATGCTATCCTGTTGCATAACTGTCAAATAGTAGCTAGAATTCATAAACAGGCACTAAACATATACAAAACTATTTCTCAAGGAAGTTGCTGTGAGAAGATCAACAGAGCTGATTAAACATATTAAGCACTAAATAGCACTGACAGTTTGAGCAAGGGGCTGCATATTTAAAGAAATGCGCATTGCTAATGACAGAAACAGCACTACGGCAGTGCATGTGATTGACATGGATGATGTCACAATTAGGGCAGGTTAGAGCAACTAAGTCAATACATGCTCTCATCTACAATATATGACACTATAGGTGTGCACAGGTAACGTGTCAACCCTGTTATTCCTGTAATTGTGGAGGAAATGAGGTAGATATAATGTATGAAAGGAGAGAACTGCAAGCAGAGGGAATCAAATGATTATGGCAACAAGGTACGGAAAGTAATAGGGGAGGATTTTTTTTCCAGGAGTAAAGTGCCCTTTCTTTAACATATAGAAAAGAAGGATTTGTGGGTAAGGTAGTGAGGGATGACATTGGATAGGGTAGAGGAAGAAGGGAAGGGTACCAGAACCGCACATATAAACACAGAACACAGAATTGGATGGGGAGTAGGCAGCAGTTATAAAAAGGATGGACAAATGCAGATGGGAAGGGTGAGGCAACAAAGATATAATGATTAATGATGCATAGGGAAGGAAAGCACCAGGGTGAAGGCAAATTCAAGCATAGGTATGGCTGAATGTTAGGCCAACACAGTAGGCAACAAACTCTGGGTTTACTTACTTTGATGGCAAATGGTATAGGCTGCTTTGATACTCCTGTGGTGCAATGGGAAGGAACTGATGGAGATATGACTCCACAAGCCTGAGAGAAGTTGTTTCACATTGCCTAGTCATGCATCCAGTAGCTGGTGCATTTGCAGACATCAACTCCTGCAATTTCTGCAAGACTACAACTGATATTTCTGGACCACTTTCAGAAGGGGAGCCTTATTCTCCCACCAAAAATCTTCCACAGTGGGTGCCATAGATTAATCCAGGTGACCGCCAGTAAGGAACCATCATTCCATTGCTGAGAGGCAAGCCTGGGGACAACAATATGGAGAAAATAATAATTACACGCATATGCTACAAACAAAGTCACAGCTGTACATTGGACTAAGGTAGACATTATATAGATCTCAAAGCTGGGATTGGCAAAGCTACCTTGTATGATATTTAGCCATGATAAACCATTCCTCTTCTGGTACTGGCAAACAAAGTATACATTACTAAGTGTATATGTACAACAGTTAGAACAGCAAAAGATAACAGTACAGAAAAATATTATGTAATGCAATTCAGGCCCCCTTTCCTGAACTCTGCCTCTCACTGACAACATTGTCCAAGTGGTGCCACATCAGGCAGAGTACCAGTCACAGGACTATTGAACAGAATAGGTGATGGCAGTGACATCACTCTCCATCTTTGTAAGTTCATGCCAGGCATCTGCCATCCACAGTGGGCATTCATACTCAGCATGCCAGGCTGAAGTCCTACCTTCTCTAGTGTCTAAAATAGCCATGGCCAAAAATGCAGGTTTAGTCAGGGAGCAAAGAGGTAGCTCTGTGAAGTGGATGCACATGTGTAGTCAGATGACATATAACATAGTGCTGAGCAGTCACACTATCATATGTCCTCAACATTACAACATGCTGCTACATGTGTACACATTCTATATGCAGGAGCATTATGCTTCATAATTACTATGACATACACAGACACTGTCAACATGTTTTGCGTGCTACAATGCTTCACAAACAATTATGCTAAGTAGCCCCATTAGCATAACTGACATGGTATTTTTATTTTATTATTTATTTAACATTTGTTAACTGGGAAAGTCCGGCTTGGAACAATGTAAATTTTCAGCTGTGGCCCTGGGATAAATGCTCCAGATCCATGTCTTTGTAATGTGGGAGAAAACCGGAGCATCTGGAGGAAACACACACAAATGCAGGGAGGCATGCAGACTCCGCACAGAAGGCACTACAGATGAGAATCGAACTGGAGAACCTCTTGCTGGGAGGCAACAACACTACCTCTGCACCACTGCACCGTCCACCAAGAGGTTTGCTGGTTCGATTCTTGGCTGGGGTGCTTTCTGTGTGTAGTCTGCGTGTCCTCCCTGCGCTCATGTGGGTTTCCTTCGGGTGCTCCTATTTGGCCCACCTTAGTGCAATTTAATGCATTGATGCCATTTTCTATAACACCACTCATTACTATACAACCATCTAATAAACAAATTGCAGTAACAACCTTTGTAAACCTGCAGCTTTGCTGAGCTAACAAAGGAGTGCTGCTTAGTAGAGTATCTCAGCAAGAACAGCGACAGACATTCTGGTAGATGCCATTGACATGGAGGTAGGTATCACATGACACTTGTAACTGGGAACACAGCATACTGGCATGACACTACATTATCTGCATGTGGCTGTGGATGGCAAACTGTTTACAATGGATACTTTATGAAAGACATGACATATGGCCCGGGGACATATGTTGAGGCAAGGCTATAGAATGCCATTGGTGGGAGGTTGGGTATAACCCTAACCTCAGCTGATATATGTATATATATATATATATATGTATAAATATATATATATATATATATATATATATATATATATATATATATATATATATATATATATAATGTGGGAGACTGTATCCATAGAAATGGGCATTCTGCAGCATACTATACACACCCACTGACTGCCATGTTTCACCAACAGGTATGCATGTACTTGAATAACCACTTAAGAAAGGCAAGACCTGAAAGAGTTTACTTCCCAGAGGAATTAAGGGTTATCATGGACCCTGTGCATATATGGCATGTACCTCCTGAGAAAGTATGCCATAGACAACCACTATTGGGAACAGAGTTAGTAAGAACTGATGAAGGATGTGAATGATGGAATTAGCCATTATAGGTCTCTACAATGGGGTCAGCAAAGGGTAATTGATATGATATACAATGCAAAAGCACAGGCGAGTGTGACATACAGGCTCAACACATGGAGAGTTGCAGGAATGACTGTTTTATTCCAACAATACAGAACAAAGTCCTCCTCCTCTGCTTTGTTGCTTCTGTTGAATATTCAAGTAATCATTTTGGCTTGTTACAACTGGAGTCCTGTTAGGAATGTCCTCACTGATGGACATCAACAAATTAATATTAGTTGCCATTCCATATCCAAGTTGAATGGCAGAACGCTGCCTACACTTCTGGCATACCTGAATCTGTTACCTGGAATATAAGACATCCAAACAGTAGTCTTCCATGTCACAACTGATATTTTTCTTCTTTTCTTCTTCATCTTCATTTTTTAAAATAACCATTAATTAACTCAATTAATTTACTGTTATACAACTCCTTATGTATCTCCTGTTTAATATCTGACTTCAGTTGCATTTCTGCTGTAGTTTTATTTACAAGTCCCTGATATTTCCCGGTGTCTAACATGATCAGATATCTTAACCACTCCTTTGTGCACTCCACCCCAGTTTTTTGCAGCTCCTTCAAATTATTTTCTAAAGTAGAAAAAAATGATTGTTACAATGTCCCACACATGCAGCAAATCACAACAGGAAATAATGGACTGCCTATACTTGTTCCTGTAACAGAGATGTTGTTGACCTACTTCTGCAATATTTTGTTCGGATTTACCACCACAGAGAGTGAATTCAGACCTCTTAAATGTACAATATTAATCTAAGTGGGGGAGCTAGTCTGCAGCTTGCCTTACTGTTGGCTGAGTGCTGAATCCAAAAAGAAGGCATTTAAATAGAAACTATGAAGAAAAGCACTAGCATGACCAAATACCTTTGGGCGTGCAGTTTAAGAGGAGAGAGACTTTTTTTTTAATTAATAGACCAACCTGGCCAGCTACATCAGTTACCCAGCTGGGACTTAGTCTCAGATGGGAGGAGTCCAAACAAGCCAGCACACTATAATTTGAGTGCACTCCACATAGTGCTATACCCGAAAGCAAAATTACAGTCTCTAATTGTGCCTCAGATGGCCAGTCTGTTCCTTTTAAAACATATAACTTTTCTTGTGCAATTCTTTGCAAAATATTCAGTATTTGATGGGGTCTTAACAAGTCACAAAGACAAAGCTCTGGCAACATCATTTTACAGGACACCATCAAATGTTTTCCCAGGCTTTTCACTGCAGTGCATTAGTTAGTCCTCACTGGAGCATGCTTTTTGGTGTTGTAACTCATCTGATTTTCATTTTGTCATAATACTTGCTATAATATAACAGTCTGATTCTTTATATACAAATAGTGATTGGAAGAAGGGTGACAGAGATAAGATAAACAGTGTGCAAAATATGCCCACAGATTCAGCAAGCCCTGCACGGTGTGCAGGAACAGTGCAGGAGCTCCAGGAGGCAGTATGTCTGCCGTGCAATCCAGGAATAAGCTGCAGGGACGTGCATGAGTGCTCCTGCACTATTCCTGCATGGACACGGCTCCTGTATGCAAATTACCCCATTTGCAGATGAAAACCATGCAAATGAGGTGAATCTGTTATCCAGGAAGCTGGCAGCTGGCCGTGCAGGACTAGTGTAATCTGCAGAAATGTACTCGGTTAGTAGCCGAGTACATTTCTGCAAACTACAAAATGGAGCCATGACAGCTGCAAATAAAGGGTCTATATAATGTGTAAAGCATGCCAATGACCAAATATATGGCCATTGGCATAGAAAACAGTTTAACAGTTTAAAAAAAAACAAAATAACTTTTAGTTTTTCTTAGCTGATTTCGGCTGTTTAAGCGTAGGGCAGCGGCGAGCAAATGGGATCGGGCTAAAAATAAAAAAAAAATAACCTGAAATAAGCATTCTAACCAAAATCACTATTTTGCCATTATACTCAATGGCAGGCAGAAGACAACATGGCCAGTGAATAGTGGTTGCTAAGGGGGGAAGCTCAGTGTGGGACATGTAACTATGCATTAGCAGGCAATCCTATGCAAATGAGGGGAATGATACTGAATCCCAGATTCCCCCTCAGTGCTAGTCAACACCCAACAGTGTAAGTGGAGGAATAGCTTGATGCAAGCCTAGGAATTAGCTGACATCATGGTGGGGTGTCAGGAATACTGTAAGCGGATTGGAGCCCTGTGGCTCGGGTTTGCCCTTAGCTTAGCAGAGCAGAGCAGGCTGCCTAGCACTCTTTACATTGCCTAAGCGGGTGTGCGCGCCGCACACCGGGTTTTAAAGAAAAAAAAAGTAAACCAGGAAATAGCAGCTCTGTGCACATCTGATCACTGTGTTTGCGCGGCACACCCTGGGCTTAAACAGGAAGGCAATGGGAAGAGAAAACAGTACTTGGAAGGTAATCAAGGAGAACTAGCATAGCTGGCAGGTGAAATGTATCAGAATCAGCCAAATACACAGGCAGCAGACCATCCCAATCCACAACACTACTATAAACTATGCAAACACCTTTCCCTCTGATTTTTCCCACATACTCTATACCACCGGTGTATCCAAGTGGGGAAATTTTAACAAACAAAAACAACAAAATGATAGGAGCTGCAATAGATATCATACATCAGCATGTGGAAGAGGCTGAGGGTGGTGAGGATGAAAATGCTGTCGACCAACCCACAGTGAGGAGACGGAGAAGAGTGTACAGACCCAGGGTAACCTACCAGGGGCTACATGAGCTGGAGATAGTGGAGTGCAATAGGGTGGATAGGGACATCCTACAGCAAATTATTGAGCTGTGCTGGCCACGCCTGACACACAGAACTAACAGAGGGGAACCCATTCCAGTGGATACCAAGGTATATGTAGGCCTAAGAATACTAGCCACAGGTACCTTCCAAAGGCCAACTGGGGATATCATGGGATCTCACAAGCATCAGCATCCAGGGCACTCCACCAGTTCCTGGATGCCATGTCAGCACATGCTGGTGAGCATGTATATTTCCCCAACACCCGTGAGGTGCTGGCCAGCAATATACGTCTCTTCCACCAAATAGCAGAATACCCTGATGTAGTGGGTGCTATAGACTGCATGCACATATGCAATAAAGCACCACACGGTGAGCAGGGTAGGGTCTACATCAACCACAAGGGCTTCCCCTCCATTAACTGCCAGGTCATGTGCAATGCCCATGGCATCATAATGAATGTGTGTGCTGGCTGCCCTGGAAGCTATCATGATTCCAACAGTTGTAACAGACATTTGCCAGTGGGGACATCCCTTACGGTCACCTAGTGGGGGATGCTAGTTATGTACTGGAGTCATGGCTGATGACACCCATCAGAAATACACATACACCAAAACAAGAACGCCATAATGAGGCACACGCACAGACCAGAATTATAATAGAGCGTATGTTCGGGATGCTTAAGTCATGGTTCCAATGCCTGGACACATCTGGTGAGCCTTACAGTACACACCAGCTACATGTACTCAGATTGTCATCATATGTGCCATGCTACACAATATGATCCTGTGGAAACAGCTGCAGCAGGAACAGCATGGGGCAGGGCCACACAGCCCCCCACCATTGCCAAGGCCTGCGCAGGCACAGAGTGACTTGCAGGAGGAACAACCTGAGCCTACCCTAATAGGTAGAAGGAGGTGTGCCCAGTATGCCCTGGCCATGGCAAAACAGTAGGGACCCAGGGAATGACACCTCTCTCTGACTTGCACATGCAGAAAAAGGGATGCTAAACATGACACTAACTGTGCTCAACCATGTATAGAGAGTGCACTATGTGCATCCGACATAGGCAGCCCTCCAGCACCATCCTCAGTACTGGCACACCCACAAGGTAAGTCACTCTTCTTACCAATTGCCAAATGGAGTAGTATGTGTTGTTACTTGCATCTATGGTATGGATGTGAGCATGCAAGGGAATCTGGTGGCTGAATAGGATTCCAGCAGATAGTAGATACCTATAGTGGCAGCATTAGATCTGTAACAAATACTGGTGTCAACATAGTAGCCAGTATTACACATGGTGACAAAACCCACTGCAGGAAATGTGCTGGGCCATATCTGTGTCCATATGACACACACATGCCAGTCAGGGAGGTTCACATACGCAACAACAGTCTCAGGCAGCAAAACAGGTGTAGACAAACACAAACAAAGGCAGTGCTAAGACCTCTGAATGATGGCTATGTTTAACCCCCCCACAGGCCTACACAGACAGACTACATCAGGTCAGGCAGTGGGATGTTAGTTCTGTAGGGTAACAAGTCAGAAACTGGTATGTAGGCAATCAAATCTAATACCTGTAGTACACTGGTATGCCTCTAGTCAACATGATAGGTTAGAATACAGAATGAAATGGAGTACCTGACATACCAGTACAGTCATAGCAAATGTGTACAAGTGTCAGGTGTACCCCCCAAGCATATGTAGAAATGTATTAACAGTCAGGTGTGACCCCCCAATCTGATGTAGACACATTGTAACAGTCAGGTGTGCCCCCCAATCCTATGTAGAAATGTAGTAACAGTCTGGTGTGCCCCCCAATCCTATGTAGAAATGTAGAAACAGTCAGGTCCCCCCCCCCAATTCTATGTAGATATGTAGAAACAATCAGGTGTGCCCCCCAATCCTATGTAGAAGTAGAAACAGTCATGTCCCCCCCCCCAATCCTAGGTAGAAATGTAGAAACAGTCAGGTGTGCCCCTCATCCTATGTAGACATGTAGAAACAGTCAGATGTGCCCCTCCAATCCTATATAGAAATGTAGTAACAGTCTGGTGTGCCTCCCTTAATCCAGTGTAGACACATTGTAACAGTCAGGTGTGCCCCCCAATCCTATGTAGACATGTAGTAACAGTCAGGTGTGCTCCCCAATCTGATGTAAAACTGTAGTAACATGTATGTGTAGGTATAAGACCAGTGGAGCACAGATGATCTGAGGTGGCCAAGGTAGCAGCTTAGATTGTAGCATTTGTACAATATGCAGGTATGCGTGTGTTAGGTTGGTGTGTGTTTCATATTGTGTGAGAGTGGTCAGTATGTATGCATGGTGAGGTTTGACCTGGTGGCCATTGCCCAGTACTGCCGATGACAGGGCCAAGTCCTCACAACTGCAGTGCCAAACACAATGCTCCCCAGTATAACACATTCTAGCAACAATCCATTGTAAATGTATGGAGGTAATATGTGCCACCATCTAAAAGATGGACATGGCATGACTGTTGGGCTAGATATACAAGCAGTAGACAGGGGAAAATACTCCAGACAGACAGTGTATAATGTGTAACCATGAAATGGACACGCCCTTGGAACTGTACATACAGGTTTGCATCACATTATCTGGGCTTGTAGTAGGGAATACTAATGACGTCTGGCCAAACACTCGCAGATCACAACGGTCATAGGAATGATGTATTGAAAAACAGTTGATGTCCCCACACAAGCCAGCTTAAGTGGAATGCCCCATGCATATCTGTGAGTCAATGTAAGTAGTGTCCATAGCACACATGCACCTAGCTCACCAAACCACCACCCACAGGTACCTCTCCGGTCTTATCCTTGCTGTTGGGAATGGGTACAGTATGACCCCCACCTGTGTATGGCAATAGTGAAAGAATGCAGCATGCATTACAGGTGTCCCATGCAGGTGTGCCCCAGCTGTAAACAGCACCCTGCCAGCATCCACACCACATGATCAATACTGACAGAAAGTATTGGCATGAACACCTAGCACACCTACCCTGTCACCCCAGGGGAATATACTGTATGGCATTCTGGTACTGTAGGACTGACAGAATGCAATGGCCTGTTACAGCTGGCCTGCATCACTACTAAATGGCCTACAGTCTTCTGCCAAAGGCCTGCATCTCACCCATACTGCCATTGTATGTAATGTCATGGACTCCCAAATAACAACATAACACAGTCCACAGAACCCATATGCAAGGCCATGTGGGCAAACCACAGTAACATTTCCACCATGTCCCACTGCATGAACTGTGGACCAACACCAATACACTGCTGTGATTAGGTGATAACTATAGGGAAAGTATCAGAGAATGTTTGCATAATGTATGGAAGATGATATAATAATAGAGGGGGTGGTGGGAGCTTGGGGAGCATGGAACGTGCGAAGTCCAGAACAAAGCCATGTGCACGTGCTATCCCTGGCTGCAAACACAAAAATGGGTGGCTACAAATCTGCTCATACACTACAATAGGGGTAATGTCCTGACTTATGACCCCTGCCTCTGGGTAACCTGTGTGAATCTGTACAGCTGTGAGGTTTTGTCACAGCAAGATAAGGCCATACTGTCACGTTGATGGATGTACAAGTATGGGATCTTCTGCCACCATTGTACCAAGGTGGTGAACCGGTTACACAGATCCAGCAGCAAGTGTCTGTAGCTCCCACTCCAGAATGGCATTAGTTTTCATGAATATGTAGGCATTTGACCACAATACTGGACACATCTGCATTCACCCTGTGTTCCCCAGGACATCACTGCAAGCAAAAATGTCTACCTGGCAGTACTTGAGGACATCAAACATCACAGTGTATAACACTACACATGTCTGAATATCTCTGGTAACACCAGGACCATGTAGCAGAAGCAGCACAGACACAATTACCTACAGTACCCACTATCCCTTTCCCAGTTTGACCCCATATTGCCAACTGATCTACAGATATCCTGCAGAAACATTTTGGTAGCTGTAGGTGTAGAACTCAAAAGTCTGCACTGGAATACAATCTACCTGGAATGGATCAACACATTCAATACAGAAGGGCATACTTTGCATGCTCCCACACTTAGAGAAATGAAGGCAATGTCAGACAACAACATACTGAAATGTCATACTGGGCATTCTCAAACACAAACAGATGAAGCCCATGTCTGGCAACAACAGTGGACCATACATATATGACAGTTGATAATATTAGTGCATACACTCCTCAGTATGCACCAGTCATGCTTTGCACACACATTGGATAGGAATAACACACATATATCCAAGGACAACACACTATAATATGCCAAAAGTACACATACATAGATGTGTGGAAGAGAGTGACAGTGACAAAGAGCCTCCCATCATGAGGCCTGTCCCATCCAACACACAGCCAAATGGCTACAACCACATGATGTGTAAATGTCAATCAATGTAGAAATTAGCCACTGGTATCCCCCAGCATTATAGACTCTGTGGTGCTTGTGCTAACTGTGCAACACGACTGTACAAGGCAGTAGTCATCTAGTAGTTGTATACACGTACCTGCAGAATATAAATCTGTGTGTGCCTGAGTGTGGTGTGTCTACCTTGAGATGAGTGGGTTATGGCCCATGCACATACACACTGCCTTCTCCATAACCCTAGTACGGCAAGCCTGCTGATGTCAGTCACTGTGAAATACACCTTTGGGTAATGGGTAGCTCAGTAATCTGTGTGGAGTGTCCTATAATTGTGTAATGCTGTAGTGTGATAAACTAGCTAGATAGGAATTATAATACCAGACATGGCAACTGTGTGTGTGTGTGTGTGTGTGTGTGTGTGTGTGTGTGTGTGTGTGTGTGTGTGTGTGTGTGTGTGTGTGTGTGTGTGCGTGTGTGTGCGTGTGTGTGTGTCTGTGTTTGTCTGTGTAGGGAAAAATGCTTTTTAGGCTAGTCACACCCACTCCAATTCACATGCCCTACTTTGGCACGTCTGATGATGTCATTCACTTTGAAATACACCTTTGGGGAAGAAGTAGCCCAATAATCTCTGTGGCACTTCCTATAACTGTGTAATGCTATAGTGTGGTAAACTAGTTAGGTAGGAGGTCTAATGCCAGACATGGCAACTGTGTGTATTTGTCTGTGTAGGGAGCAATGCTTTTTAGGCTAGTCACACTCACTACAATTCAAATGCCCGACTTTGTCAAGCCTGCTGATGTCATTCACTTTGAAATATACCTTTGGGGAAGAAGTAGCCCAATAATCTCTGTGGCACTTCCTATAACTGTGTAATGCTATAGTGTGGTAAACTAGTTAGGTAGGAGGTCTAATGCCAGACATGGCAACTCTGTGTGTGTCTGTCTGTCTGTGTAGGGAGCAATGCTTTTTAGGCTAGTCACTATCACTACAATTCAAATGCCCGACTTTGTCAAGCCTGCGGATGTCATTCACTTTGAAATGCACCTTTGGGGAAGGAGTAGCCCAGTAATCTATGTGGTGCATCCTATAACTGTGTAATGCTGTGGTGTGATAAACTAGTTAGGTAGGAGTTCTATTTCCAGACATGGCAAGTTTGGATGTTTGTCTGTGCAGGGATCAATGACGTTGAGGCCATTCACAGTCAATACAACCTCCATTGGCCTTCTTTGGCAAGCCTGCTGATGTCATTCCAAGTGAAATACACCTTTGGGTAAGGAGTAGTCCATTAATCTCCATGGTGTCTCCTATAATAGTGTAATGCTGTAGTATGATATAGTAGTTTGGTAGGGGTTCTATTCCCAGACATGGCAAGTGTGGATGTGTGTGTGTGTGTTTGTTTGTCTGTGTAGGGAGCAATGCTTTTGAAGCCATTCTCAATCTACATTGCCCTTCTTTGGCAAGCCGGATGATGTCATTCCCCATGAAATACACCTTTGGAGAAGGAGTAGTCCAGTAATCTCCGTGGTGTGTCCTATAACTGCATAATGCTGTAGTGTGATAAACTAGTTAGGTAGGAGTTATTTTCCCAGACATGGCAACTCTGTGCGTGTGTGTGTGTGTGCGTGTGTGTGTGTGTGTGTGTGTGTGTGTGTGTGTGTGTGTGTGTGTGTGTGTGTGTGTATAACAACTGGACTCATTGTGGAGCAGGTTTTGCAAATGTATTATATGGTGGGCCTATTATATGTCACAATGTCCACTTTACAAGGATAACAGATGTCAAATAGCTGAGAGGATGGGGTGCCAATCCATACCCCTACATGTGACTTCAAGGCCTGGTGAACAAAGTAAGCAACCCTTGTATTACCCAGAGAACACTCTCAACCCATGTCTCATACACAAACACACTTGTCTAGGCAACAACCGCTTTGTTGGTAGTACCCTGCTGCATATGGCCCACAGATAGTAACCATGGTGTGATTGCAGTGGACCACAGAGAGCATGACACCCTGCCCCATCACTACAATATGCACATAATTGCAGACAGTGTGCCTTCACTATGTTCCCTACTGGACACCTGCAACAACTGTGATGCCATCAGATGTGACCCACAAAGAAGATACCATGTCTTAAACACATGCTTTCTATGGACAGATGCCACTGACACCAGGGAATACCTGTATCATGCTATCAATGTAGCTGCAGGGTCAACCTGCTGTCCATTACCAGCTCCCACCACATGAGGCCAGGACTGGACCATCTGATGATAACAATCTGTGTACACTACATGGGCCAGACACCCCAGGTACAGTTCCACATGTAACTGAACATGCATGTGGGATGTGTGCACATCCCAGACACCATCCATGTCATGGATTCTAGAACACATACATGGCAAGCATTGCACAGCTCTGGTCATACTCAATAGTAACACAGATGACTGGATGGTGAATACAATACCCACCTGTGTGGGCCAATCTAGACACTACACCCCTGAGCCACACTGCAGACCATTGCCATGTGGCCTGATGCCAAGGTATACCCTTCACCTAGCCTTGTACAGCCTTCTGGCACAGTCAACCACTACACACCCATGAAGCAATGCACCCATGCATGTCAGTACTGGCACCCTGTGTCTGTGTTTGTGGAGTATGATGCTTTCAACCACATACACACTCACTACAACTCCCATTGGCCTACTGAAGCATGCTGTCTCATGTCAGACACCTTCACATACCCTTTGCCCATATAACATCCGGATAACCCCTGTGGTGCATGTGATACCAGCGCATTACTGTATTGTGGCAAACTAGCTAGTTAGGAAGTCTAGTCCTGACTCTGCCAACTGTGTCAATGTGTGTGAGTTCCTGAGAGAGTGTGGCTGTGTTGATGTTGACACCTGTTCATGTGGAAAGCATGTGTACTACACCTTACTTATCGCTACTATATCACTGTTGCAGATGTCACTCACCATCAAATATACCTTTGGACAGCTCCCCAACATGTAAGCTATGTGATGCATGCAATAACTACATAGACATGTGATAGCAATACATAGTCAGCTGAGCATCCAAGTGCTCCAGATTATGCAGAACGCTCCGCATTTAATGAAGAGCAAAGCCACTGTTCCGCTGTTCTGCATTGAATAGCTGTGGCTCCACTACAAAGCTTTTGATTGGTTTGTATACTGCAATTACTGCCAATCGGCATTGCAGTATACAAACCAATGCATAGCTCTGCTACCCATCCACGTTGGATGTGCTCCACAGTTTTTGATTGGCTCATAGACCGCATTTACTGCCAATCGCGAACTCGGTCTACGAGCCAATCAAGTAGAGAGTCTGAGGAGGACAGGAGCCAATGAGAGCTCCCAAATACAGGCCAATTGCTTTCATGGAAGCCTTTTCACGCCAAAATAATGGCTTGAAAAAGACTTGCAGGAATTAAGGATTTTACTTTTTAGGTTCGACTGACTAGATGAAAACACTTGGCTGGAAGAAGGAAGGAAGGAGTGTCTGGCTGCAGACGAAAACATCGGGGGAGAAGACGGGAGTCGGAAGTGGAAATTAGCCTGCCTGCCAGGAGAGGCGACTCGGCGATTGGAGTCTGTTTGCTGTGTCACAACAGAAGGGCTGAGGTTTAACTTTCTGATACACTGCTCGACAACCGGGAGGAATATCAACTTTATGCCATGGTAGAATTGTTATTTGTGCTTGGATTGGATTGCTGAAGTGGTACTGTGTGTATAGGCAGAGCAGAAGTAAGTGTTTTAGGCTTTTAACTGTAATGGTTGAAAATATTTCCTTTATAAGTGGTATGCTAGCATAGATCCTTTTATTTTAACAACTTTCTAAGTGTGTAAGTACTATTTAGTCTCAGTATTTTTGTGCTGCTTGTCCCTAGTATGTCTCTGAAGTGATAGATAGTAATTTTGTATGCCAACACAGATCCTGTTATTTTAACAACTTTCTAAGTGTGTAAGTAATATTTAGTCTCAGTATTTTTGTGCTGCTTGTCCCTAGTAGGTCTCTGAAGTGTGATAGTAATTTTGTATGCCAACACAGATCCTGTTATTCTAGCATCTTTCTAAGTTTAAAACAACAATATTTAAAGTGTCTGTTTTTACTGCTTGTCCTCCTAGTGTGTCTATTTTTTTTTTTTTTTTTGGGGAGGGGACTGTATGCCAAGACAGGTCCTTCTTCTAGCAACTTTCAAGGTTTATAAGAGCAGTTTTTAAAGTGTTTGTATTTCCGCTGCTTGTCCACTAGTACGTCTCTGAAAGAATTGCCTTTTTTTGTGAGAAACTGTATGCCAAGACTGGTCCTGTTCCAACAACGTTCTAGGTTTATAAGAGCAATATTTAAAGTGCCTGTATGTCTCTGCTGCTTGTCCCCCTTGTATGCCTCTGAAAGTAATTGCCATTTTTTTTTTGAGAAACTGTATGCCAAGACAGGTCCTGTTCTAGCAACTTTCTAGGTTTATAAGAGCAATATTTAAAGTGTTTGTATGTTTCTGCTGCTTGTCCCTCTAGTACGTCTCTGAAAGTAATTGCCTTTTTTTTTTTGAGAAACTGTATGCCAAGACAGGTCCTGTTCTAGCAACCTTCTAGATTTATAAGAGCAATATTTAAAGTGTTTGTATTTCTGCTGCTTGTCCCCCTAGTACGTCTCTGAAAGTAATTGCCTTTTTTTGAGAAACTGTATGCCAAGACTGGTCCTGTTCTAGCAACTTTCTAGGTTTATAAGACCAATATTTAAAGTGTTTGTATTTCTGCTGCTTGTCCACTAGTACGTCTCTGAAAGTAATTGCCTTTTATTTTTTTTTTTTTGAGAAACTATGCCAAGACAGGTCCTGTTCTAGCAACTTTCTAGGTTTATAAGAGCAGTTTTTTAAAGTGTTTGTATGTTTCCGCTGCTTGTCCACTAGTATGTCTCTGAAAGGAATTGCCTTTTTTTTTTTGAGAAACTCTGCCAAGATGTCTTGGCATACAGTCCCCCCCCAAAAAAAAAAAAATTGACATACTAGGAGGACAAGCAGTAAAAACAGACACTTTAAATATTGTTGTTTTAAACTTAAAAAAATGCTAGAATAACAGGATCTGTGTTGGCATACAAAATTACTATCTATCACTTCAGAGACCTACTAGGGACAAGTAGCACAAAAATACTGAGACTAAATATTACTTACACACTTAGAAAGTTGCTAGAGTAACAGGATCTGTGTTGGCATACAAAATTACTATCTATCACTTCGGAGACATACTAGGGACAAGCAGCACAAAAATACTGAGACTAAATATTACTTACACACTTAGAACGTTGTTTGTATGTTTCTGATGCTTGTCCCCCTAGTACATTTCTGAAAGTAATTGCCTTTTTTTTTGAGAAACTGTATGCCAAGACAGGTCCTGTTCTAGCAACTTTCAAGGTTTATAAGAGCAGTTTTTAAAGTGTTTGTATGTTTCTGCTGCTTGTGCACTAGTACGTCTCTGAAAGGAATTGCCTATTTTTTTTTTTGAGAAACTATGCCAAGACAGATCTTGTTTTAGCAACGTTCTAGGTTTATAAGAGCAAAATTTAAAGTGTTTGTATGTTTCTGCTGCTAGTCCCCCTAGTACGTCTCTGAAAGTAATTGCCTTTTTTGTGAGAAACTGTATGCCAAGACAGGTCCTGTTCTAGCAACTTTCTAGGTTTATAAGAGCAATATTTAAAGTGTTTGTATTTCTGCTGCTTGTCCACTAGTACGTCTCTGAAAGTAATTGCCTTTTTTTTTTTTTTTTGAGAAACTATGCCAAGACTGGTCCTGTTCTAGCAACTTTCTAGGTTTATAAGAGCAATATTTAAAGTGTTTGAATGTTTCTGCTGCTTATCCCCCTAGTACGTCTCTGAAAGTAATTGCCTTTTTTTTAGAAACTGTATGCCAAGATTGGTCCTGTTCTAGCAACTTTCTAGGTTTATTAGAGCAATATTTAAAGTGTTTGTATTTCCGCTGCTTGTCCACTAGTACGTCTCTGAAAGGAATTGCCTTTTATTTTTTTGAGAAACTATGCCAAGACAGATCTTGTTCTAGCAACATTCTAGATTTATGAGCAATATTTAAAGTGTTTGTATGTTTCTGCTGCTTGTCCCCCTAGTACATCTCTGAATGTAATTGCCTTTTTTGTGAGAAACTGTATACCAAGACTGGTCATGTTCTAGCAACTTTCTAGGTTTATAAGAGCAATATTTAAAGTGTTTGTATGTTTCTGCTCCTTGTCCCCCTAGTATGTCTCTGAAAGTAATTGCATTTTTTTTTTGAGAAACTGCATGCCAAGATTGGTCCTGTTCTAGAAACTTTCTAGCTTTATAAGAACAATATTTAAAGTGTTTGTATTTCCGCTGCTCGTCCACTAGTACGTCTCTGAAAGTAATTGCCTTTTTTTTTGAGAAACTGTATGCCAAGACATATCCTGTTAGCAACTTTCTAGGTTTATAAGAGCAATATTTAAAGTGTTTGTATGTTTCTGCTGCTTGTCACCCTAGTACGTTTCTGAAAGTAATTGCCTTTTTTTTTGAGAAACTGTATGCCAAGACAGGTCCTGTTCTAGCAACTTTCAAGGTTTATAAGAGCAGTTTTTAAAGTGTTTGTATGTTTCCGCTGCTTGTCCACAAGTACGTCTCTGAAAGGAATTGCCTTTTTTTTTTTGAGAAACTATGCCAAGACAGATCTCGTTCTAGCAACGTTCTAGGTTTATAAGAGCAATATTTAAAGTGTTTGTATGTTTCCGCTGCTTGTCCCCCTAGTACGTCTCTGAAACTAATGCCTTTTTTGTGAGAAACTGTATGCCAAGACTGGTCATGTTCTAGAAAATTTCTAGGTTTATAAGAGCAATATTTAAAGTGTTTGTATGTTTCTGCTGCTTGTCCCCCTAGTACATCTCTGAAAGTAATTGAGTTTTTTATTGAGAAACTGTATGCCAAGACTGGTCCTGTTCTAGCAACTTTGTAGGTTTATAAGAGCAATATTTAAAGTGTTTGTATTTCCGCTACTTGTCCACTAGTATGTCTCTGAAAGTAATTGCCTTTTTTGTTGAGAAACTATGCCAAGACTGGTCCTGTTATAGCAACTTTCTAGGTTTATAAGAGCAATATTTAAAGTGTTTGTATGTTTCTGCTGCTTGTACCCCTAGAACGTCTCTGAATGTAATTGCCTTTTTTTTGAGAAACTGTATGCCAAGACATGTCCTGTTCTAGCAACTTTCAAGGTTTGTAAGAGCAATATTTAAAGTGTTTGTATGTTTCCGCTGCTTGTCCCCCTAGTAATTCTCTGAAAGTAATTGCCTTTTTTGGAGAAATTGTATGCCAAGACAGGTCCTCTTCTAGCAACCTTCTAGGTTTATAAGATCAATATCTCTAAGGTTATAAGAGGAATTATTCTAGCAATATTTAAATTTATAAGAGTGATATTCTAGCAATATTTCTAAGGTTATAAAAACAATATTTTATCAATATTTCTAAGGTTATAAGAGCAATATTTCTAAGGTTATAAGTGCAATATTTAAAGTCTCTGGGCCAGATTCACAATGGCTTGCACGGAGTCTAAGAGTAGAGTAAGACTCCATGCATCCATCATGTCTGACAAGCGATCCAGGAACAGCCTGTAGGGGCATGTAAGAGAGCTCCTAAAACGTCTCTTACACGGACAGGGCTGGGATATGGAAATTACTTCACTTCCAGCTGAAAGGTAAATTTGCGATCCAGGAAGCACAAACCTGTACGAGTAGGAGCCGTGTTAGTTGTAGAAATGTACTCAATTGACAACTGAGTACCGTTCTTCAAATAGCACAATGGAGCCTTGTCGGCTCCAAATAAAGGTTGCATATGGTTGAGGAAGCATGCCAATGGCCAAATATACGGCCATTGGAAATGTTCCCAGATGCAAAATTAAAATAAAAATACTTTTTTTTTTCGGCGTTTTCCAATGTTTAAGCGTAGCGCAGCTCCCCGCAAATGGGCTGCGCCACAAAAACCAGAAAAATAAAAATTAAAACCCACAAATGTGGAATTTATGAAAATTGTTAAATTACAATGTAAGGGAATAGCAGGCTGAAGACAACATGGCCACCGAATAGGGGTTGCTAAGGGGAGAAGCCCAGTCTAAGACATGTAACCAAGCATTAATAGGCAATCCTATGTAAATGAGTGTTAGAATAGTGAATCACACTTTTACATAGCAAATGAGCACAGTCAGTGAAGTGTAGGAGTAGGATATGGGGAGTAACAGAGTAGGAGATAGGTGACATCACAAGTGGGGTATGTATGAAAGTATTGAAGCTCATTGGAACAGAGTGTCATGTGTTAGCTGTCAGGTAGACATCATGGAAAGAGGTGTGTCAACAGGTAGGCCAGGGAAAGCCAAGAAATGGAAGGTGTATACTGTGGATAACACCAACGTTTCTTGCTGAGCGGGTATGCGCGCGTGTGCATGCCCGTAAACTCGAGTAAGACAGGTTGCACACGTGGAAGCGTGAGTCCGCTCGTTTAACCCGGAGTAAGCATGTATTGGGCTGTTTAAAGATCTGTAAGCGCGTATGCACTGGTGTGCATGCGTTTTCACCCGAATAAGCAAGTTTTAGTCCGTCTAAGCATGTGTGAGCGTGTGTGAGCTGGTGTGCGCGTGTTTGCGCTTGTGTGCGCAATGCTGCCTCCGAGGAAACAGAAAGGAAAAAGGAAGCACAACAAATAATAGGAAGCTACCAGGGAGTACTAGCAGAGCTAGCAGGTGAAAATAATCAGAATCAGGCAATTACACAGGCAGAACACTATCCCAGCAAAGCACTTAAAACTCTGCAAACAACAGTGCAGTGTGTTTCTCTCAAGAGACACTGCAACACTAGAGTAAGCTACTAGAAGTAAAAACTGAAAAAGCTTCACTCAGACAAAAAATGCTAGGGGCTGCCATTGCTGTTATAAGGCGACATATGCAACATGCTGAGGGTGGTGACAATGCAAATGCTGCTGGACAACCCACAGTGAGGAGACGGAGAAGAGTGCACAGGCCCAGGGTCACCTACCAGGGGTTACATGAGCTAGAGATAGTGGAGCGCTATAGAGTGGACAGAGACCTCCTGCAGCAAATTGTTGAGCTGTGCAGGCCACGCCTCACACACAGAACCAACAGAGGGGAACCCATCCCAGTGGAAACCAAGGTATGTGTTGGCCTAAGAATACTAGCAACAGGTACCTTCCAGAGACCAACTGGTGATATGATGGGGATATCACAAGCATCAGCATCCAGGGTACTGCACCAGTTCCTGGATGCCATGTCAGCACATGTCGGTGATCATGTATATTTCCCCAATTCCCATGAGGTACTGGCCAGCAATATGCGTCTCTTCCAGCAAATAGCAGAATACCCTGAGGTAGTGGGTGCAATAGACTGCACGCATATACGCATCAAAGCACCAGCCGGTGAGCGGGATAGTGCCTACATAAACCACAAGGCCTTCCCCTCCATCAACTGCCAGGTTGTGTGTGATGCCCAGGGCATAATAATGAATGTGTGTGCTGGCTGCCCTGGAAGCTACCATGATTCCCATATCTGGCATTTGACGCAGCTGTACCAGACATTTGCCAATGGGGACATCCCACATAGTCACCTAGTGGGGGATGCTGGCTATGTACTGGAGCTGTGGCTGATGACACCCATCAGAAATGCACACACACCTGAACAGGAATGCCATAATGAGGCACACACACAAACACAAAATGTAATCGAGCATGTGTTTGAGCTGCTCAAGTCATGGTTCCAGTGCCTGGACACATCTGGTGGAGCCTTGCAATACTCACCAACTACATGTACCCAAATTGTCATGGTATGTGCCATGCTACATAATATGATTCTGTGAAAACAGCTGCAGCAGGACCAGCATAGGCCTGGGCCAAACAGTCCCCCACCATTGCCAAGGCCATCACAGGCAGAGCATGACTCGGAGGAGGAACAACCTGAGCCTGCCCCAGTAGGCAGAAGGAGGCGTGCCCAGTATGCCTTGGCCTTGGCAAAGAGGCAACGCATAACACATACACTGGCTCAGTAGGAACCCTGGAAATGATACCTCTCTCTGACTCCCACATATAGTGAAAGGGATGCCTAAGTTGACACAACCTGCTTTCAAACATGTACAGGGAGTGTAGTATGTGCATCCGACATAGGCAGCCCTGCAGCACCACCTGAGGCATGATTGCCATGTGTTAAGCAATGTAAGATAGTGCTAAACAGCATTTACCACCATGTAGTATATGCAAACTTGATGACCTTGAGTATCATCCTATCCTCACCAAGCATGATGCCACAATATGAAGACAAGATGATCAATTACAACAATTGGCTTAAGTATTGGTGTCTCTGAAAGGGGATCCAATGCCTGTCAGCCTGGGATGACATGCTCGATAAGACATGATGCTTCACTATGGACGGCTTTCACCTGTCACCCCTGGCCTTTCCTCCATAGGTATCACAAGGGATAAGAAACTAGAAGTAATGCTACTCAACACCAGAAGTCTAAACCGCAAGATGCACGCACTCCAAACTCTCCATAGCATGGAGAATGTTGATATCTGTGCAGTAACAGAAACCTGGTTCAATGCTCCCAAGAGCACCCTAGCACTAACAGGTTACACCTCATACCATGCTTTACAGCCCCAAAACATGTAACAAACTACAAAAGGAGGGTGAGTTTCAATATTTGTCAAAGATTCCCACACCCCCAGGTTGGTGGCACAGCATGAATCATCAGAGACTATCCATGTGCAACAAACAGTGGGTAAAACCGCCTTCCAGTTCATAGCCTGCTACAGACCACCCTCCTAAACCCAGGAACCACACTTGGCCGACTGGAGAACACATGAAAATATGAAGGTCTCCCCAAACACCATTATATTGGGCGACTTCAACTATGCCCAAGACCAGAAGTGTATCCCTCACTGGTAAGATCAGACCATAGAGTAATCTCACTGGATATTCACATCCCGACCCCAGCCCATGCCTAGAAAACCACAGTGAAAAACCTTTCTCTAAAGCAAATTTCACACTCCTCAAAACCGAGGTGGAATCCTTCACAGCCCCTGTGCCTGTGGAAAATGCGGCCCAGACCTCAGAACCCTTTATAAACGCATTCTATGAACACCTTCAGGAATGCATGGATCATGCAATCCCAAATAAAACCAAGACCCAATCCTCCAACGGCAGGCATCCTGTCTGGTGGACCCCAGCCATAAACAAACCATACAATACAAGGAGGAAGCTACTATATGATAGAGCAAAATCCCAAAAAGGGAAGGCATCTCCGATCAGTATTATTAAAAAAACTATGGCCACACATAAAATTGTCTAAGGCCAGCTTTGAGATAAAAATGGTACAGGACACTAAGGATAATCACAAGGCTTTCTTTAGTTATGGTAGGAACTTGGGTGGGAATTCCCAGATATGCTCAGAATTAGTCCAAAATGACAAACAATACACCAAACCCACAGACATTGCCAACATCCTAGCTGACAGGTTCAGTGCAAACACCCCCCCACCACCACCACCAAAAGGGCAAATATCTATCCCAGCAGAGTGCTGGCCCCCTGACATCTCAGATGCTCAGGTAACAGCCAACCTCTCCAAGGCAAAACACACAGCATCAATGGAACCAGACGGTGTCCTGGGCTGTGTCCAACATGAACCCCAAGAAGAATTGAACACAAAAAAACCACTGCTCAATCTCAGCCTTACCACAGGACATGTACCCAAAGAGCAGTGTACAGCAACAGTGGTCCCTCTCCACAAAGGTGGTGCCTCAATGGATACTGCAAACTATCGCCCCAGAAGCCTGACTAGCTTGGTCTGCAAAGCTATGGAAAGGATCATCATGGACCTCAGAAATAAAGATATTGGGGACCTACAGACACTGGATCCTACCCAGTTTGGCTTTGTTAAGGGCAGATCCTGCCTCTTAAACCTGGTTGAGTCATTTGAAACAGTCACCAAGGCCATTGACGAGGTGAAGGTGGTCCACACAGCCTACCTGGACCTCACAAAAGCCTTCCATACAATACCCCACTTGGTCATTATAGATATGCTCACCAGCTTCAATATAAACCCCTATGTCACTAGATGGGATGCAAACTGGCTCAAGGACAGAAACCACATGGTCAGAAATGCTGGAGCCATGTCAGACTCCAAACCAGCTACAAGTGGCATCCCACAAGGCTCAGTCTTGGGACCTCCCTTGTTTGGTATATATTTCTCGGAGGTACAGGCCAACACAGAAGGACTGTGGCTGAACAAGTTTGCAGATGACTGCAAACTGGGTGCCATAATCGACCCTCCAGCTGACACAAGCATCCTACAAAAGGGCCTCATAGAAACAGACAACTGGTGCCAGAGCCATGTCCTCAAGCTAAATGCAAAAAAGTGTATAGTCATCCCCTTTGGCAAAAACTAAGTGCCCACAAATTACCACATAGGTGGTAACCCATTAAGTACTTTAGAAGTTATAAGGGACCTGGGGACCCAAGTTGATAGCAATCTCTCATTCGACAACCACGTGGCCAAAGTGGTTAGAAAAACATTTCATATAGCCCACCTAATCATGAAGGTATTCACATCTAGATCAGGGGAGGTCATCGTGCCTCTTGACTCATCCCTCATCAGGCCCATAATTGAGTACAATGCCCCTTGTGGGATGTACCTTATCAGACACCTGCAGCAACTGAAAAGACCCCAATAGTATCTCACCAGGAGGATCAAAGGGCTCAAACAGATGCCATTTGCTGCCAAGTTAAAGAAACTGCAGCTCCACTCAGTGGCATACCGCCTGCCCAGAGGCGATCTGTGCCTGATGTATAAAGCCATGTCCAATCTGGAATCAATGGACATGCTGCACCTCGGTAAATCTGAATCCCATCAAGCTACATGCTCAAGAGACCTGAACCTCAGGACTGAAATAAATAGGGCATGCTGGAGTGACAGATTCATAACCCAGAGGCTCCCTCCACTCTTGAGTAAACTCCCACTCCAGGTTAGCCAGAGTCCCTCATTGACTCACTTCAAGAGGAATCTTGATGAGTGGATGGGAGATTGTAGATTCACCCTGGGTATCACTTCTATGTCACTGTTAGACAGAGGCACAGTATACTAACCTTGAAAAATGTCATGGCAAACACCAGGTAAAATGTGTGTTGAAAGCCAAACATACTCTGGCTAGGATTATAAATGCCCTAGGGCAGATAGCCTAGAATGAACCTATGAACCTATGAACAGAATCACACACATCAACTAGTACAACTGTGGTCAATGTGGAGTAATGTTTGGCAATGTCCACCCAAGTTGGTGAATACACGGCAATGTTGGACAAACCTGGTTTAAGTAGGCCATAGCTGAACAAAATGCAACATGCTAGTATTTGCCCAACTGGCCCTTAACCAGTCTGGTCTGCTCAGTATGAATATTTAAAGCAGTGATGGGACTCAAACCCAGGATACTGTGCACCATATTGAAAGTACTGAACTACTACACCATGACAGTACTGCGGTGTTCAGCCAGTATGAAAGAATGTTGACAAGTCTTTGCAAACTATCCCATGGAAACCCTGCAGGCACAGCATAATCCCTGTTGAGTTATGACACAAAGGAGTCTCACAGTAAGAACACAACAGGACTTCCAACACACACAGTATAAATGTCAATATTGGTCATGTTCACACACAACCACAAATGTAGTGGACTTCAGATCACAACATATGGAAAGGTCACACTGGGCATGCTCACACACTTGGATAAATGAGACATATGTCAGGCAACAAACCATGGAAAGCCTGAACTGGGCATGCTCACACACTCAGGCCATGTCTGAGTATAGCAGTAGGCCACACATATCTGGCAGTTGTATGTGTTAAGCCAGGAACCTCCCACGATCCAGCAATCCACCCTGTGCACACAGTTAAGTGACAACAGACACATATATTAATATACTGGAACCCTGTCATGATGAAACATGTTCCGCAGATACACAAGATGTTCATAGAAACTGGGAAAGCTATGGCAATAAAGACCTGCAAACAATATCAGCAACAAATATTGTGCATCCTGAACATAAACATAGGTGCAGAGGTCAATACTAGGCTGTCTGCCCTAGGGAATTCATAAGCCTAGCCAGAGTGTATTTGGCGTCTGCCTCCCCAGTAGAGTAGTCTACTGTGCCTCTGTAAAGTAGGTCACAGAAGGCACCCTTTAAGGCTAGTTTGCTGTGACTCTGTCAAGCAGGGACACAGTGGAGAAGCCAGGGGTGAATTTGCAATTTCCCATCCATGCGGCTGGATTTTGCTGGAAGAGGGTTGGTGAGGGGCTATGTCTAACTTTAATTGGGATTCAATTCCAGAGTGAGGGGAGCCTTTGGGTAATGAATCTGTCCCTGCAGCATGCCCTATTTAGTTTTATGCTGAGGTTTAAGTCCCCGGAGTGTGTAGCTCTAAGGGTCTTGGATGTTATGAGGTGGAGCATGTCCATTACTTCTGGGTTTGACATAGCTGTGCACGGCAGGCATAGATTTCCTCTGAGTAGGCGTTAAGCAACTGAGTAGAGCTGGAGATCCTTTAGTTGAGCTGCATAGGGCATCTGTGTGCAGCCCATGATCCTCTTGGGGAGGTACTGTTGTGGTCTCTGTAGTTGCTGCAGGTGTTGGGTAAGGTACACCCCAAGAGGGGCATTGTACTCAAACATGGGCCTGATGAGTGACTAGTAGAGGGCCACAATGACCTCCAATGATCTACATGCAAAACCCCATGTGATAAGGAGGGCTATATAAAGGTCTTTGCAATGACTCTGTCAATGTGATTAGCAAAGGAGAGGTTAGATCTATGTTGGTTCCCAAATCTGTAAATACGTCTTCTGTACTTAATGGATTACCACTTATGTGGTAATTTGTGTGCACCTTGTTTTCCCCAAAGGGGATGACTATGCATGTCTTAGCATGTAGCACAAGGCCATGGCTCTGGCAACAAGCATCCATCTCTGTGAGACCCTTATAGAGGAAGCATGTGTCAGCTGCAGTGTCGCTTATTGCCCCCAGTTAGTAGTCATCTGTGAAGTTTGTTAGACATAATCCCCCCATGTTAGTCTGAATCTCAGAGAAGTGCATACCGAACAAGACATGCACCAGAACTGAGCCCAGTGGGACACCAGTTGTAACTGGTCTGGAATTGGACATGGCACCTGCAATTCTGACCATGTGGGTTCCATCTCTGAGACAGATAGCAACAAATCTAGTGATATAGGGGTTGATATTTAAGCTGGTAAGCATATGTATGATGCCTGAGTGGGGTATTGTGTTGCAGGCTTCTGCAAGGTACAGGTAGACTGTGTGAACTACCTTGCCCTCATCCATGGCTTCAGTAACCATTTCAAAGATATGAACTATGTGTAAGAGGCAAGATCTGCCCTTAACAAAGCTGAATTGTGTATGATCCACTGTCTGGAGGCTCACAATGTTTTTGATTATGACTTCCATGATAATACGCTCCATAGCTTTTTCTACCACACTAGTCAGGCTTATGGGGTGATAGTTCCTGTGGTCCGTTGTGGCACCACTTTTGTGGAGTGGGACCACGGTATCTGTATGCCATTCTTAGGGTACATATCCTGTAGTAAGGCTTAGTTGGAACAGTGACTTAATGTGAGTGTTCAGTTCTACTCAGAGCTCGTGTAGGACACAGCCTGGGACATCGTCCAGTCCCATACATATGCTGAGTTATTTGCTGTGGAGAGGGCACCTTTCACCTGTGCATCTGTGATGTCAGGGAGGTTACATTCATTTGGGATGGGCATCTGTACCTTTGGGGGGTAAGGGGGGGACGTTTGTGCAGACTCTGTCTGCAAGGGTGTTGGCTATGTCCATAGGCTTGGCATATTTTGTGCTGTTATGCAACAATTCAGAGCATATCTGGGGGTTTCCACACATATTCCTGACATTACTACAGAAGGCCTTGTGATTATCTGTAGTGTCTGGTCAAGTTCACTGTCAAAATTTGCAAGTGATGATTATATGAGGGATTGAAGTGTCTTGCCAATACTGTTCAGATATGTCCACCCTCTGTGGGATATTGCTCTGTTATGTAGTAGCTTCCTCCTTCTGTTGTACAGCATATATATGGCCGGGGTCAACCAGTCAGTTCTCCTGTTTTGGAGGAGTCATGGTTTTATTTGGGATAGCATGATCAATGCATACCCGCAGATGCTCATAAAATGCATTTATAAAAGATTCTGCAGATTGGGCTGTATTATCCTCCAGCACAGGGCCTTTGAAGTATTCCACCCCAGTCTTCACAAGTGCAAAGTCTGCTTTTGAGAAATTCTTTACAGTGATTTCCTTGGCTGGGGGTGGGGACGGGATATGGATGTCCAGGGAAAGTTGTGTGTGTGTGTGTGTGTGTGTGTGTGTGTGTGTGTGTGTGTGTGTGTGTGTGTGTGTGTGTGTGTGTGTGTGTGGCGGTTGGCAGGGGGGTGTGTATGTATACAATACTCGTTGAAAGGAATGGCCTTTTTGAAGACTGGGATAACACACTAAAAGATGTACATTCCTCTTTGGAAAGACTGATGATGTCAGCACCCTATAAATACAGCAGGAGAAGGGAAATCATCTAGTAATGCGAATAGCGCGCTGTGCTAGTGTGTCTCTCTCAAGTATCATAACATAGTTAGGTAGGGATTTGAATCCTACAAATCCCATGTGTTTGTTTGTCACACAGTTTGTCAATGTGTTGTGTGTTTTGCTTTTATTATTTTATGACATATTATCATAACAGTAATTTCAATGCACATATCAGGTATGTGTGTGCCACATACAGATATGTACCTGTGATCTCTAATAGTTCCTATGTGTGAAGCCTGCCTTATATGAATACAGTTGTTACCTTTGCCAGCATGTGCCGCAGCTTCCCAGACCTTAGGCCATAAATGTATGTTGGTGACAATGCAGGCTACTGCAGTGATCTGTGTCCTAGGCCAACTATGTGACACACACCCATGAAAGCTTTGATAGATTAATGTGGGTGAGGGTTCATGTCTGGAGTATATGTCAGACATGTTAAAACACAGCAAAGTCTGTGAGTGATGGACATCCAGTGTAGGTGTATGGCAAATGTTGCCAATATGCATACAGACACTTTCTTGCTTAGGTGATACACCGAGGGACTGCAGAATACTTTTGAAAATGTGAATATCACAGGATAGACAAGATAACACTTGTCCACATGTACACACCATTACCCGTTCTACATGATGGGTGCTACCACCGACATGGTACTGTTGGAATACTATGTTAAGTACATGCCAATGACAATGCTACAGTTGCGTTACAGCAATACAGCATGGCTTGGACAACAGGTATCTGTCTGTATGATACCCTTGTGGTGGTTAGGTGTGTCATGTGTAGAATGCATTGTAGGCCACTGTATGCATTTGCAGTCGTGGATGGACATATCCATAGTGTGTTGGCATGTACGTGAGACTGCTATATGCCAAAGAGTATTGTTCCCAGGGATGTGTGGGGCTCAGTAAGAATGGCTACTGGTATAGTGTAGTACTGCAGGGATATCACTGACACCAGGTTTCCTACATCTGTGTATCAGTTGAGGAGACACCCTGTAATGACCACTGAATGTCAGGCTATGTAGGTTGTATATACCACCAGAATACAGACCATTGACATTTGGAAACCGTATCACCCACAGCATACTGTCAAACCATGTCATACATACATGTGACCCCAGGTGAAACATATGTGTAGTACAACACAAAGTGCCCACCAATAAGAACTACAATGTATGAATACTGTGTCACATGGTGCATGTCACCCTTCCCATGTGTGCACTAAGCATCTACATGCAGAGAATGCAACTCCACCTTGTTCACAAATGTACACCTGCAACTCTGTACTGCAAACAGCACACATGTAATGTCCACTCCCCAACACATGCAGGCACAGGTACACACAACAGCCATGTGGCACATGTGCAGACAGTACACTTTGAGAATTAACACTGGTGTATACAAAACTACAATGACAATCATAGTGTTAATGCATCATGCATGCTCGGATATACCCACAATGATATCATTACACTGTACTGTTAACATGATAATATTACTACAGTGCTATGTAGTCACCCTGTGCATCAGCACCATGCTATCCTGTTCCTGCATCAATGTTACAGATGGCAGGAGGTGGCACAGTTTCATCATATGCACAGGGTGTGTACTTGGTTTGCCAGAGTCTGCCATTGACACATCCAATCGACATGTATGTGTGTGTGAGTTAGTGAGGGACAACAGAACAACATGGGGCAATGTTGATGCGATGTGTGTGTGTATGTGTTAGCCCTAGGTGTTAGCATTATGTGTGTGTGTATGCATTCACACAGTTCCACCATGTGGCTGCCATATACGGGTGCTTGTGGACAGACACAGACTGTACCTGCCAGGTCATACAGATCACTGTCTCTGGCCACGGACACGGTACCTGTGCCTGGCAGGGTTGCTACGGACAGTATCAGGTACTAAGCCACACTGGGTACTGTCATCAGAGGCAGTGGGTTGTTGACTGGACACATGTCCCTGCTGGGACTGTCCAGAGCCATGTACACATGGTCTTCTAGGACGGTCTAATGACAGCACAGACCCAGCATTGCTGGGGCTGGTACTGGCACTATGGGAGCTGCTGCAGGTTTGTTGTCATCCACGACGACTGCCAGCTGATGATGTTGCTGGCATACGTCCACGTCGACACCTCAACTGTCCTGCACTGTCCTGGCTCATGGACATGTAGTTGTGGAAGAAATCTAATGTCCCCCCAATGTCTATCAATGACCTCGAAGATATTACGGATGGCAGCCGCAACATCACGCATAGTGTCATTCATAGCGGTGCGATGTGCTCTAAGATCTCTCAGACCCTGTCTGGTGTACCGTTCCATACGTGCTGTGCCTGCATTACAGCCCAGAACATAGCTGAGGTTGAAAGACCTCTGTTGGCATGTCTGACAGGGGCATTACAACCACGGATGCTCCCACAAGAACCCTTGGACATCTGCCTGTGTGGTACCATGTCAGGAATCTGGCCATGGCTGCTGTGAGGGGATGCATGTGCCAATGATACCACACTACCCTGGTCAATGCCCACTGTATGCTGTCCCTCAGCTAAGGACATTGGTGACACTGGATGTATCAGCAGGATGACTGTGCGCATTGATGGGGTTGACTGCTGTGTAGTGTCGATTGGCTGACCAATGACAGACTCTGTCACACCTCCCTGTGCCATTACACATGTATCATCATTATCACTATCCCCAGCAGTGGCTTCAGGTTCCCTGCTGCACTCCACCAGAGCAACATCAGAACCTGTGAGAGGAAGACAGGAAACACAGTTTACAAATGTGTACACGATGTTAGCACACAGGCACACATGCACACATGCACACTCCTCAGTCCAGCAGATACAAACACACACACACCTGCAATCCAACACATACACAATACTGTTTGAGGGTGGGTGACAGTATCACAAGGAAAAACATCACTGCACACGTGTCAGCATGCAGATTATGTGTTGCACAGGAACATGTAGTGCAAGTGTCGACAGCCCTTGTTAATAACAGTATATGTGTACTTGATGCTTGTGTGTAGTTGTTCAGTGATTGTCTCCACCCTGGGACACAATGTGTACAAGGACAGAACAATGTTGTGCAAGTGTTACGAGCTGTGGGTGCATATATTTGCACACACACACACACACACACACACACACACACACACACACACACACACACACACACACACACACACACACACACACACACACACACACACACACACACACACACACACACACACACACACACACACACACAACACATGTCAGTGCTACACAATAACTGCTATGTGTACTTTTGTGGTCAGTGGAACTGGATGTGGTGTAGTAACATGAGCCATGATCAACATGCATCTTGTGGTCAGTCAACAATAATAATGTGTCCCACACAGGCAGCTAGCATGCTGTACCTGAAGTGCAGTAACATGACTACATCCACAATTACACAGCCACTTGTTACATGGGTTTGTAAGGTGGCCAATAGTGAGCATTGCCTAACATGAATGTATTATTTGTTCAAGACTGTTGCACAAAGACATGATAGGCCTGTACCCCTCAGGTATATTATGTGTGCTGCATAGATGATAAGTGGGATACTGAAGGGTGGGCATACAGCAGGTGTCATAATTGGGCATGTGTAACAGTCTAAGGTGTAGTGTCTATGCCAAACATGTGTGTGTTGTGTACAAGTGTATCAGGTATGCCTATCCAATATCCGGTACTGTGTTGCCACATGTGTGTGTGATGCTCTGTGTATTGCATGTGAGTGAGGCAGCTACTGAGAATAATGGGATATGCATAGTCTCACAGCAAACATGCACAGCATGCATTATGCATAGGTGTATTACATGTGCACAGACTACACCTCCATATGACATGCACATGTCATTAGCAATACTATTGTTATTACACACTCACCGGCATGGATTGGCTGCCTTGCTGTCACTCCAGAGGGACCAGGAAAAACATCTGTCCTATGCTGCCCGACTGAAAGAACTCCAGCTCTATTCAGTCGCTTACCGCTTGCTCAGAGGTGACCTTTGCCTAACATACAAGGCCATGTCAAACCCAGATTTGATGAATATGCTTCACCTCAAAAAATCTAGATCCGTCAGAGCCACAAGGGCGGGAGACTTAAACCTCGACACGGCTATTAATAGGACGTGCTGGAGGGATAGATTCATCACCAAAGACTCCCTATGCTGTGGAATAAAATCCCAGTATATGTGAGGCAGAGCACCTCGCTGGCCTTGTTCAAGAGAAATCTTGACCAATGGATGGGAGATCGCAGATATACCCCAGGGATTACCTCAGTGTCACTGCTCAACAGAGGCACAGCAAAATAATGGGTATAGTTGCCCATACTAAAGGGGTGGCGTAAGCCACAAAACTATGGGCTAGGCTTGTAAATGCCCTCGGGCAGATAGCCTAGTATGAACCTATGAACCTATGAACCTATGACAGTGATTGCCAGTGGCTACAACTGTGCCATTGATAATGTGAGTTTGATAAAGTACAGTAGTACAACAGTTGGCTTTCACAGGTGTACAGATTATACACACAATATCAATCTTGCACAAGAATAGGCAGGTTAACAGCTAAACACACAGTACACATCTCACACATGCATAAACTACCAGTACAGAGAACAGTCAACTACAGATATGGCATGTTACCTGCACACTCCATTTCAACATGCTGGTTGGCTCCAGCCTCTATGATGACACGTGTTTGTGGATGTTGTTGTTGTTGGCCTGGAGCCATGACACTTAGGAGGAGCTCCTCCACACTGGTGGGGGGGGGGCTGGATAGGTACCCCACCAACTGTGGCAAGCTGTTGTCTGTGGATATCAGATGCACGCTGCTGGACATATCTAATTAAATTACTGCAGTAATGGCATACCTGCTCATATGTCCAGTTATGCATGCCTATGTCATTTACCCGACGGACAAGATCTTGCCACAGTGCAGCCCTCTCATGCTGGTTCTGGCTGGTCCTGGAAAACAGCACAGAGAAATTCTGCACCAGGCTCTGGTGGATCTCCTGTTCCTCTGCTGCTGTATAAGGTGGGTTACGCTGATGCACCACTGCCCTGGAAGGAAAAGAAAAATATGTGAGCAAGTCATGTGGCACACTTAATTTTCTAATGTACTGATATCACTTAACTGCCATATATAGCATCTGTCTGTCTATCAGGGGATGCACATGTTCAATACCACATATTAGTGCTCAACCCACAACTGTCTGACAGTGCCTGCCACACTCCATACAACAAACTAGTATACACCAGCACTTGGCACACTGTTCGGGATACAATGCACAACCTCACACTGGGGGTATGTATCAAGCTAATGGATGAAGAATATTGTCATCCCATGCAATGAATGCAATGCACATTTACAGTTTCAACGGTAATCCACCCTAGTGTTTGATGCCATACCCCTACCTGACATATGTGCACAGTTGTTAATACAGCCAGCATATTGCTGTCACAGAGAATACATGCTGCCAGGTACACACACATACCCTGTAACACACATGTGATTGCAGCCATGGTACAGGCATCATTACACACACATTACACATACATACAACACACAAATGTATGACGACACAGATGAGCATTAACTGTGTACCTTATAGTACTGTGTGCCCCTACTTACAGATATCTATGCATGAGGTATGTAATCTGTGCAGACTACAGGAAACACACCAGACAGTGTTACCAGGGAATGTGAACATGCACCATACTGTAGTGTTTAGGCCTACAACTTCAGGTAGTACAATGGTTCATATGTGAGCTGAATTCAACAGCAGTGCCACTTACTGAGCATACATGTATTGCTTCTGCCTACAACGGGACACCGCAGTCATACACAGGGAACTACGGCACAACATATGCCAGTCTACTATGTTTGCATCCCGATAACTGACACATCTTTCTCTGGCCTCACACCTAGGACACAAACTACCATGATAGACACAAACTCATGCTAAGCTATCACACCTTTACAGACCTTGCACACAGTGAGTGTCACACTCATTCAACCTCACATGGCTGGTATTGCACTGAGTACATGTGTGTGTGCATTGTTTCATAGGTATGTACTATGCTATTGACCCTGGGCCTAGGGCAGCCTAGCCATATGCTACCCTGCCCTTTGGGACACATGTAATGTGATTTTACTTGCTCCTGTCAAATGGTTACACAGAGGTGACTCACAGAGCATATTACCTATCTCCATAACATTCATCAGGGGTATGTATGACATCTACTAATAAGGAGGCTTGTTTGTTAATGCTGGGTGGTTTAGTCCAGGGTATGGCATAGGAACCTGTACCTCCAGCATGTGCTGTTTAGTGCGGTGACAAGGATTAGGGCCCTAGGTCATGTAGGCTGGACGAATTGTGTGGTGTTGCCATGGTGGTTGGCCGACTGGTATGGGTGTGACATAACTCTGTATGTCCAGCAGTGGTAACCTCTGTGTAGAAAGTATGCAGGGCACTCTAGCTGTGGTTCTGTGAGTCAGTCGGCATAGGGAATGTGTTTGAGGGCATTATCAGTCTTTGTTAGGTATGTATGTGGCCTTTCCACTTGCTGTAGTTCTCATGGGAGGTACATACTGCATAGGACATTGTGAGGTGTAGAGAGGTACACTGACTTACATTTCCCTAGGTGACACACCTTTTGTGATGACACGTACCATGTACAGGGATTACAAAACAAGTGTGCCACTGTGGATATCAAAGGGGAGGCTATTGTACACCTGTGTCCCATGTTCCCTTCTAACACCTCCAGTGGTAGGCAGGCAACCACCTATGTGGTAGTTAGAGGGTAACGTGTTTTGTAATGGGGTATGGTACTGCAGTATCAACACTGGTGTTCAGTCCATGCCTTGGTCACCAGGCACCTGTTTCAATACATCTGCCCCCATGTCCCCCTCTCTCACTCTCTCTCTCTCTCTCTCTCTCTATATATATATATATATATATATATATATATATATATATATATATATATATACATATCTATATATATATATATATATATATATATGAATATATATACATATCTACATATATGTGTATATATATATATATATATATATATATATATATATCTATATATCTCATATATATATATATATATATATATATATATATATATATATATATATATATATATACACACACTGCTATATATAACCATATATATATATATATATATATATACATATATATATACATATCTATAGACATTCATATCTATCTGTATATATGTATGTATCTACATATATATCTATATATGTATGTATCTATTATATCTATATGTAGATCCATATTCTATCTATCTAGCTATCTATATATCTCTATCTATACATACCTCTCTATCTATGTACATATATATATATATATATATATATATAGATAGATATATGGATATATGTATATATATATATATATATATATATATATATATATGTATATATATATATATATATATATATATATATATATATATATATATATATATATATATATATATATATATATATATATACACACACACACACACATACTTCTAAACATCCATTGCTGTACATATACATGCACATCTAGGCACATAGACTGCCCACCTTTTATGGTGGGAATATCACTTCTGAAACAGTTGTGAGACATACCATTCTGTAATGATATTGCATAGTGTTGTGCAGAATGCATTATGCTGTCCTCAGGCCATATAGCTGTAGCAGGCCTCACTGGCTCAGTCCCACAGAAGTTCACCACCACATGACATATACCTGCACTGCATGCTGTTTTCAATGCCACACACTACAACCTACATTGATATGTGCACATAGCAACCTTCTACTACATATGTATGTCCAGCCTTCACTAACAGTTGCAGTATGTCCCTTGCCCTATGCACATTTGCATATACATATATATACAGACTGCTAACACATATGGGGGATTCACAGTATGTAGATTACCTTTCAGACACATCATTCAGATGCCAGCAAATGCATATCTGTTACATACAATACCTTTGTATTTCTCACCTCTGTCAGTTGTACCTGTTGATGTGTTGTATTTCTGTATTTTGTGGATTTGTGTCTCTGACAGCTTTTTTCTTGTGGCTTGCTTTTTTTTTTTTTTTTTTTTTTTGGTCTCTGTCTCTCTCCCTCCAGTTGCTGCAATGATATTATTGCATGTGTGGACTGGCAGTACAGGCTGCTTTTGTAGGCATCTGCACCTGTGCATGTGATGGCCTCTGCACCAATTGGTGGCCAGCATTTAGTAATTGCATGCAGCC
Source organism: Protopterus annectens (assembly GCF_019279795.1). NCBI lineage: Eukaryota > Metazoa > Chordata > Ceratodontiformes > Protopteridae > Protopterus > Protopterus annectens. The sequence goes on along the minus strand of NC_056736.1, from coordinate 208,222,664 downwards.
TGCTGTGTGGTAATTGCAGTTCTCACTGTGATTTCAGGACACTGCTATAAAATGATAGGTTAGGTAGGCATAGGCCTTTCAGTTTTGCAAGGTGGGGACCATGCTTGTTTGCTGTGGACACTGTTGCGTCAGTCAGAAGGTTGGTATATCTCTCATAACTGAGGCTGTGTTGTAGCCACTGAAATGCATGTTGTACTGAAACCTGACTGTTGCTTCTTCCAGTTCACTCTTCTCATTGTGTATGTTAACTCACACCTGCTAATGCTAACACTGTTTACATGGGAGTATGTACTTTCCTGTGGGATTTGTGGATTAACTGGCATACAACAGTAGTTCTTGCAATGTGTTGCTATGGCTTTTCTATTTTCCCTTTACATTCACTCCTTGAATGCCTGATATTTGTCTTACTGGAATGTGTTGCTATGGCTTTCCTGTTTTCCATTTACATTCACTCCTTGTAATGCATGACATATTTCTTTCAGCACTAAGTTCTCATATGTCTGCTGTGGCTTGGTGGTACTTCATGCAGTCTGGTGAGTCCAAGGTCTGGGGTTTGACGCTTACAAAGGTATTTTATTTTGCTGCTGAGCGGTACTAGGGCCTTGTCATACAGAGTGAATAAGGCACTTTTAAACAGTTGTAAGCGGGAAGCAGGAAGTCAGTAGGGACATCAGCTAGGGATGTGCAGGGTGGGTGTTGGAAGGTTCATAGCTGCACATTTCTTTAACTGCAATAGCTGTACATATGTTTGAAATTTGGTGTGACATATGAAACCTTCCACCCCTGAGAGAGGGGTGAGGACAACTATGTATATTGTACTAACAATTATGAATATCAGGCACATGCAGTGCTTGTGAACTGCTATACTGTCATTAGTATGTTACTGACTTCTGAACAGTTTGTGTTTTGTTTGTGTTGACATTAGTACAGTCTGCTCATGACAAGTGGACATATGTCAGTACTGTGTATTATTATCGATAGTAATCTGTCTGTGTACCTCCCACCTGTGGACATATCCAGCTGGTAGACGGAGGTTAGCCTAGTATTCCTTGACTGTGCACCACACCAGTCTTTTCAGCACCTGCACAATGACATTGTCACAGGTGGTTGCTAGCAGTACATGGCTACATCCTTTGATATTTCTGTGTTGTACTCCGACATAAAGGCATGCTTGTGGAAGTAATTCTACAGCTATTCGCAGAGTGTGTAACAGCAGACAGGCTGATATGCCTGTGTGTTTCTGACACTTCCAGGCCTCAGATACTCTCAGGTATATATTTGACCAGCCTCAGGGAAAGGTACATATCAGTGGGATACACCCGTGATATATTTCAGATATTCTGCAGTTGAGACTGTGGGGTATTTTGAGCATATGTATTACTACACCATTTCTGACATGCAAGCAGTGTCTACTCTAACTTATTGACAGTTACCATTATGTGGGATTCCCCACCTTTCTGCCTACTGTTAGTACATTTCACAGGGAGTCAGTGGGGCACAGCTAACATGTGTTTGCAAATCAGGGACATCCCTGTAAATCAGTCACAGTTGGGAGGTCTGGCCTCTTGCCTATGCAAATATGGCGGTGTTTATCATGCTCTGATACTGTGTGGGGTTTGTAACATGCTACTGTAACATTATTACCTACTAGTATGGCTGTTTCTCTTATCACATTCATGTAATGCAATTCCACAAGAATTGCCAGTAAAGATACACAGAACAAGCTTTGTTTAATGGCCTGCCTATGTTCCCTTTACATTCACTCATTGTATTTCATGTTATATTTCTTTCAGCACCAAGTTCTTGTATATCTGCTGTGGCTCAGTGGTAATTCATGCAGTCTAGTGTTTCCAAGGTCTGTGGTTCCAGACTGACAGCGGTATTATTTTTTTTCTGATAAGCAGACTACAGGCCTTGTCATACAGAGTGACTAAGGCACTTTTAAGCAGTTGTAAGCAGGTTTGCATGAGTTTGCGCGATGCTTAGCTATGCTTATCTATGCTTAGCTAAGCGCACACAAGCGTACACCCTCTGAATACTGCTTAAAAGTGCTTACTCCCGCTAACACCCGTGCTAATTTCTTTTAAAGAAAAGAAAATAGGGAGATAGGAAAGTGGTGAAAAAGGGGGCACAAAGAGGGTTGGACAGTAGGAAAACAAGCTCAGGAAGTGCAGGAAGGATGTAGGAAATGCCCATAGCTGCCCAATTCTTTACCAGCAACAGCTGTGCATATGTTAGAAATTTAGAGTGAGATTTGGCACCTTCCACCCCTGAGAGAGGGGTGAGGACAACAAAATATGTTGTACAGCCAATTGTAATTATCAGTTTACATGTCCAGCAGACATGTGTGCGAAATGGGCAGCTATGTATGGAGTGTAATTTTTTTTTGGGAACAGAGTGCCCCTTTTTTTTTTCAGGTGAGATTGGAATGTGAGGTACAGGAAGTAGGTATATTTGGGGAGGTAGGTTGGGGAGGTTAACAGACAAAACAAACAAGATGCATACAGGGGCAGAGTATGACACATGTGGGGGGGGTAAACACAATTGACGGGGACTGATGTTTGGATATCGCAAGCCCATGAGCCCACAGATGGCAACAGTGGAACTGAGATCCCCACCCATGGGCAGTTACCACTGCGCCTTTACAGCCCAGGCCAGGGCTGTGCTGGGGGCTGGATAGGACGGGCAGGCACACCCGTGATTTGCACCACTCTCGCCTCAAGCTGGCGTAGGGGATCAGTCACTGAATGCCTGATCTCACTACACACCACAGACCGGACCCTTTGGAGGGTGAGTGGAGGCTCTCATCCAGCCACGCTTGCAGAGGGGGGACGAGCCCCATTCCCTGCATTGCTTCCACCTGAAGGTGGCACAGGGCCACCGGAGGAGGAGGTCCTGGCCTGGGCACTGGTGCCAGGTGCACTCGCCAGCTTAGGTGGGAGAGGTGGGTCCGCTGGAACCTACCTTCCCTGTTGTCCTATGTTTAGCAGTATTTTATGGCATTTTGGGTTAGTAACAAACAACACTATTCAAAATTAGTTGTAACAGCATGCATTAGTATTCCCATTAACCAAACACACATGAATTCCGAACATTGAGCAGCAAGCATAACACATGCATATTTAGAACAACTGTGGACATTCCAACAGCATGCAGGGTTGGTTGGTGGCAACAGGCCATCAGGTTTGGATATGTGAACAGGGCACATGCATCAATGTACATTCAGATATGTATAAACCAACAGGACAAATGTCCATGGGGAATTAATTGTGAATACACATACCCAGTTTGGTGTGGAATGGCATAATTTGTGAAAATAGGGTAGGGTGGAGGAATATTACATTAACAACTTAAACTACCTATACATATACTGTACATTCCTAGTAGATGCAGAGATATATATCCCCTACATGTATTAGTACAGTTTCCTGTATGTAACCTTAGGAATGTTGGTGATGGGGATGTTACTGCTACATTAATATACATTCCATTTATATTCAAATATGTTCATATCTGGCTGAGTTCAGGTAAAGCATCCTGCTACATATGATTTATATGGGTCTAGACAACTGTGGATGTTCAGCATTTCATACAACCATACTATCTCCATAATGCAAGGGTACAGCAACATATCCAAATTGTGGGACGGACAGTCCAGGTTCTGTACTTTATTAAAGACATTTCACTCTTTGGTTCTGGCTGTCTCATTCATTTCATTATGTAGTGAATGCAGTATACCTTTATTCCAGACTTATTACAGCTTTCTTGGTAGCTTCAAACTCTTTCTCACACTCTCACACTTATTTTATATTTACATTTCAGGATGGTACTTAATTCTAGGCTTTATTAACATTTATTACTGGGTTACAACAATCCTTTCCAGCTGACTCACTTATTTCATATGGCAGAATTTACAAGGATGTATTTGACACTTGTCTGTCCTTTGTTGATTGATTACAACACTCATTTTCAGGCTGAAGCAGTTGTCTGATATTACAATACAGGTGGAAACTCTATTTGAGACTTGTTTAATCTTTATTAATGGATTGCAATACTCTTTTTCAGGCTGCATCACTTATCTAATCTTACAATGCTAGCAGAATCTTTCTTCTAGGCTTATTTGACCTTTATTACTGGGTTACAACACTGAACTCTTTTACAGGCTGTCTCACTTATATTCTATAACAATACCAGCAGAATAATTACTAACCTGCCTGGTGGTGCAGCCTTTCCAGCCTATCAGCATAGGCTTGCCAATCCATGGAACGAACACCTGCAGCTGTAATATAAATGAAGGAATATTGTAACATACCTATCCATACTATAGGCTAGGATAGCATTTCTTATATACTTAATTACATGAATACTTACTCAGTAGTGGGGCATTGGGCATTTGACGGGCCTTCTGGATCCATCGGTTCAGTTGGTCCTCCTTTCGTCACTTCAGGTCCGCATGGTGGTGATGGACCTGTTCACCAGTTCTCGGAATGCCTGTGGCACTGGTGAGATCATGCGCCAACCGGTTCCATGCCTCTGCCTTGTATGCTCTCCATTGAACCTGGCCCTGCATGAGCTGGCCTTCATGATGATGGACTAGGAGCCAAACCATATATTTTGACTCCTCAATGCCCCACCTTTGTGCTCTAAAGCAATTTCCCTCTCCTGCACCTGCCATCCTGACTGCAAATGGGTACCACAATCAGTTATGGTGTGTAGTCCTGCCTATGGGGCTTATATATGCCGTTTTTCCCGCACTTATTTGTGATTGGCCGTTTTGGATATTTATCAGCTTACAGCAAACCTGCTTTGTCATGGTTATATTTTCATTCATTCCTATATGTATGGTAATACTGTATTTCTAAGTACAACTGTCATGGCTTAGTGGTTCAGTACTTTGGCTATGGTGCACAGTATCCCGGGTTCGACCCTTGTCATTGCTTTTTTATTTTACTACTGTCTAGACAGGCTAGGAGGTGTGTCTGTGTAAAGGTGACTTTGCTACAGGTTGCTCAACGTTGCCCGACGGTAAGCTGGTTGGCACGCTGCGCAGCTCCGCGCAAATGACTTACACTGTGTAACGCGTTATTTAGCTATAAGCAGTCATATTAAGCTTGTTAAAGTGCTGCTCACCTACGGGCACTTATATTAAGCTTGTTAAAGCGCTGCTAAGCTATGGGCAATTATGTTCCTTTTTTTATATAGTATATCGGTTTTGTTCACATATACATGGGCCATTTCATTACATTTTACTTAAATTATAGTTATATATGTCGGGGAATTGTTTCATACATATTTAAATAAAAAATGGAGAAGGATGTTGTGGGGGCTCGAACCGTGACTACCTCCTCTTTGGCCGACTTCTCTACCGCTACGCTATTGCTACTTGGCTTAATTTGCATATGTAGATCTTATATGCTTATCAATGTCTGCTAACTGTGGCTGTGCGAAGGGCATACTCGTGCAAATGAGCACAAATGCGGGCAAACATATTGGAAATTATAAAGAAAAAAATGAACCTGTTATTTTTACATTTTATACATTTTCAGTAGGGTTTAGTCTGTGGGGATGTGTGGTGTGTTCCTTGACATTTCAGCGGACTCGCTTGTGGGTGTTTACTATCAAGACTCTGACTCTTTTGGGGCCGTGTCCCTTTGCAGTACTCAGCAATTGGACATGCCCCCTACTTTCCTACATGGACCATGTTAGACTAGGGTATGATTCAGCATGCCCTCATGAATATGCATGGCATGCTGACGTCATACCGTTCAACTGCAGCTTCCGTGTAAGACTTATTTAGTCTTACATGGAGGATTGCTGAATCTGGGGGGTCTGTGCTGCTTGTCCCTCTTATATTGGGCTTTGTCCAGTTTTCTTGCACTAAGAGGTTGAGAAGTATGTCCAGATGGATGTCAAAAGTGAGTTATAGTAATGAGATGCTTTAACGTATCCAGTTTTGGTTTTGGTAGAGTTTTGTGTAACTTGATCTTGAATTCTTTTTCTTAAATGGCACGTTCTTGTAAAAGCACAGAGGGCCCTGGTTTTCAGTAACTTTTTAAGCATCCTTGCCAGGCACACACCTGGCTGTAGGACAGGGGTAGAACACATCTAAAGTGGTGAATGTAAAATGAAAGTAGTATTGTCATGATGTGTGTTGCAGGTGCCTTTGTTAAGCTGGATGTGTTTATCTTTGGCATGGATTTTGAGATAATCAAGGGTGCTTTGAGTACTGAATGTCATGAAAGTCACTCTTCCCATCTGCAACACTGGTTAGGTGGGCAAGTGAGCACCAGAGGATTGAAAGTGTCATTGAAACATGGAAGTGAAGCATGCAGGCCTTTATACTAAACAAAAGCAGCAGAGATGAGCAAGAGAAGAGGGTGCAAAGTCAGGAAACTTCCAGTGATATTGGTAGGTTATGGCCCTATTGTCTTCTATCTTTGCTATTGAGGACATTTTCTAATTTAACTTTCTGCACTATAGCCCCATTTGTTTCATTGTTTAACACCACTGTTTTACAAACCTGCTAGGTACAGACTACCCAGATTACAGTGAGGACAGGGATGTAGATAGAGACCGCACCCTAAAGAAGAGAAGATACACACATTTTCATCCAAGTTGGGCAAGTGCCTTTGACTGGCTTTCTATGAATAGGCACGGAGTGAAATTTGCCTTCGGCAAGACTTGTAACATGGATTTCACAATCCATCACGGGGGCTGACATGATCTGCAATGACATGTCAACAGTGAAACACACAGGCAGAATTGCAAACATGCAGCTGGAAGATCTATGGTGGATTTCTTTGGACCTCAGAGTTTAACAAGTAGAAAGGTGGTTGAGGCAGAGGCTGTTTTTTTGTCTCTCCTTGCTAAACACAACTTATCATTTGCAGCAGGAGAACACATCCTGAAATTTATGAAGAAGTGTGGAGAGGATCAAGATGTTCTCCATAAAATGACATGTGGAGTGAAGAAGGTGTCATGCATTGCACGGGATGTTCTGGGGCCTCATTATCAGAATGATGCTGTAGCAGCCTGCCAGAAATCACCATTCTGTGTGCATATGGACCAAAGCACAGACATGGGAGATGACAAACTATTAGTCATCCTTGTTGGTTACCTTGATGAAAAGGCAAGCAAAAATGTGATAAGGTTCCTTCACATGCCAGAATGTGTGTCAGGAACTGGGCAAGCAATGTTTGATTCTTTAATGTCCACTCTGACAAAATGTAACATTCCAGTTTCCAACATTGTGGGCTTTTCTTCAGACAATGCTGCCTCGATGATTGGAAAACGCAATTCTGTGCTGTCTAGTTTAAAGGAGGTGAAGCACACAATTATAAACATGGGGTGTCTCTGCCATTTGGCAGATCTCTGCAGTAAGGCTGCTGTAAAAGCACTACATTCACCAGTTGAAGAACTTATATCAGATGGGTATTGCCATTTCAGTTCTAGTGCACAAAGACAACAAAAACTGCAGGAATTTGCTTTGTTCATAGATACTGACCCCCTCAAGATCATTAGACATGCACCTACTAGATGGCTCAGTCTTGGTAAGGTTACTAACAGAACCCCGGACATGTGGCCAGCTCTAAATTTCTATTTTCTGTCGGCAGAGCCAAGGTCTGCTAAGACTGACATAATTTCTAAAAACCTGCAGAGTCATGAAGTGCATATGATTTTTATGCTCCTTAAGTATGCACTGGAACCCTTATTGGAGTTCAACATACAGCTTCAGATCAGAGAAAGTCAGCTACTGACACTGCATGCCACTGTGCATAAATTCCTGCAGCAGTACACTGGCAGACTCCTCAGACCTGCAGCTGCTGTCAGACTAATCAAACACAGTGATGTGTCAGTGTTGACTGACAGTAGCTGTGTTCTACCAAATGGTGAACTGTGGATTGGCTATGAAGTCAAGCAGTAAATGAACAGCCATGAGGAAGATATTGCCGGCACAGTCATTGAATTTAACTTTTACAAAAAAGTTGCAGCTTTTTATGCTACAGTGCTGCAGAAAATGCTGAAAAAGTTTCCCATGCAGGATCACTTACTGAAAGATGCTGCATTACTTATTAATCCAGCCAAAAAATTGGACATTTCTTCAGGACTTGTCATTGATGTTGGCTTCTGTCTGGGTGTATGTGAAAATGATGTTGAGGCTGAACAACTAATCGATGAGTTCACCCAATATCAGATAGAGGACATGGGGAATCTGACAGGCCCAATAGATGGGCCCCTCTCATGTATGTTACAGTACTGGGCACACCTTCTGAGGGACCTTTGCACTGAAGGGAAACTGCCACTCTTTAAGCAGATGATGATGAGCCTACTTTGCTTGTCACACTCTAACTCACAAGTGGAAAGAGCATTTAGTATGGTGCGGAAAGTGAAAACTGAACTGCATCAGTCCCTGAGTGTAAAAATACTGAGCTCTTTGTTGTCAGTTAAAATGAATGAAGAACTGGATGTCTGTGATATTAAGCTGCCAAAACATGTTTTAGAGGCTGCCAAGAAAGCCACAGCAGCATACAATAAGTCCACATCTGACGTATGATAGGATGCTGTTTAACTTGGTCTAAACTTTGTGTGAATTTCAATATGTCTGTTTAGAAAATGAAGTAAATGTGATTTTTATTTTTGTAAAGTGCTGTTTAATTTACTTTTGGTCTGGTTATGGTATTGCACATTATCAAATAAAGGTTTTTGGATCTGAGAAGTGTGTGTTATTGAATTTTACAGTTCTTCCATGCTCCATGGCAATGGCATGTTTCGTGCAGTGCGAAAATAGGGTGCTCCACATTTTGACCATTTGTCACACATTGTTAGGGTCTGTGTTTCACATTGGCCACTTAAGAAGTTGAGACCTATGATAGTCAGTCAGGGGTTTGAAACCCTGTACTGGTAGATGTGTCACACAAACATGCTTAGGCTTTATTCTCCCACCCCCTCCCTGACTGACTTTGTCTCTGTCTGTTTCTCTTTCACTCCCTATCTGGTGGATGTGGAGAAGGACACCTGCTTTGCTTAGGCAGCAGCTTGTGTTTTGTAAGTGATGCTCATGATCAGCTGATGGCCTCTGCATGAATTGCAGTCCCCCTCTAGCTGATTGCATGTGGAACAGCTGTGGTAACATTCCCATAGCCAATTGCATGGAAACAAACTCCAGTGTCTAGGAGCATAATGTTGGTGTTGGGCCTTTTCATTCACTGTGAGCAGGACCTAAATTTGCTGTTTGGCAAACAGCATCACAGATGGTATTGGGATTTACCTCTAACAACATACACTGTGGAAACAGGTCATCAGACAGGAGGGGTGTGTGACAGACATGACTACAGAATGTAAGTGTTGCTCTTCTGCATTTGGAGTAATGTCAATTTAACAGGGTGTGTGTGGGTATGGCTGGTCTACATGATTTAATACCTGTCATGACAGTGTTATGTGTTTTGAGGAAACTCCCATTTGTAGGGTTATATGCAGACTGGGCAGTGTGTGGAGCCTTTTGTTTCTTATGTTACTCACAGAACACCTATTTGAGAACTGCAGAAGCATAATGTGAGGATTGCAGTCAGTACATGGTGTCTTAAGACATATGTCACAACAAACCCTGGTACAGCAGTAAATGTATGAGGTTATCACAGCAACATGCAAATATTGGGCCAGTGTTTGTAGCTCCAGCCACAAGTCTGTCAACCTTTGTACATATGTCATGCGGTTAGAGGTACATATTTTCTGTACACCATTATTTACTGACATCATACCTGATAACAAGCCAGTCAGATATCAGACTGCTAGACATGTTATGTATAGTAGGGGTTGTTTCTGAGGACATAAATTGGGCATTCTGTGGGTGTGTGTGTACAGTATTGGGGTCTGTGTACTTATGGTGATTGTTGACAGTATGTGTATTGCGCATAAGTACCTTGGGATGTGCACAGACTGTGTTAGATGTCATTGTTCTTGGTCCTGTTCTATCTGATGTTACATGCTGCTCCAGTGTATGGTAACCTATTGGCTCACATGTCTGTAGGGCCAGACACATACCCATACCACAGACAGGCATTGGACCACACTATGTCATGACCCAGTGTATGTAGAGTTAGTGTGTGAGTTGCACATATGAGGATGGTGTTTATCAGACAGTCCATAAAGTGTCATATTAAGCTTGCATACCATATGTGGCTGTAGCTGTGTTCACACTGGTTGTGAGTGTGCACTTTTTCACAGGTGTCTGTTACTCTGTGCTTTGATATGCATGTAGAGCCTGTTATAATGGCAGATACATGTGTATTCCCCCATACAAAATGCAGTCCTGTGTTGTGGAAGTCTGCCTGTAGCTTGCACAGTGCTTTGTGACATGCCTAGCAGCCTAGTGTAATTACCCAGTGTGCTGCTATGTCCGGTTATTTGCAAGACATACTGCTGCCAGGCCACCATAACTGTTGTGCATTTCTGACAAATCAATGGGATTCTGTACAGATGTATGTCAATAACTACTGAGTAGTTCATGGCCATGTGACCTCTGCACCACCGGGTAATATGTGTCAGGACACACTGGTGTGAGTGAATGCATAAACTGTGTTGGCATATGTAGTCCAGTATTTACGTGATATACTCATGTACATGGCTATTAACATCCACATTGTGAGGTGTGGTCCACATGTCTCGCATGAAGGGGATTTGTACACACCTCTGGACTGACAACAGAGTGCCAGACTCTCCACATATATTGGTCATATCTCTCTCTCTCTCTATGTACATACATATATATATATATATATATATATATATATATATATATATATATATATATATGTATATATCTATATATATATATATATATATATATATGTATATATCTATATATATATATATATATATATATATATATATATATATATATCTATACAAAGATATCTTCAAATGCCATATATATGATGCACTATACAGATGTGTAGGCATACATATGTATGTGTAGGCATACATATGTATGACTATACATGTGTATGTAAATGTAGACATATATCAACATATGTATATGTATATATCCATATTCCTGTCATGTGTAAACATCACGGTTGTGTATACCTTCCCAGATGTATCTCACCGTATGTATCTGATATGTATGATATTTAGATGGAACCCGGACACTTGCACGAATTTAACTTTCAACAAAAGTCAAATTCATGCCCACACAAACCCGAAATTGCTGTTCATCGAAGCAGCAATTTCGGGTATGTGTGAGTGATGTGGTGGTCGCACTGCGGTGCGAGTAAGGGAATATTCCTTTACTACACTGTAGTGCAACCTTGGAGTTAGAACATTTAAGTAGGAGGGTGTGGGGGGCACATTTAATTCGTTTTTTATTTTCACAGTTTAACGGAAGCACTTTTTCGATTAAAGTGCTTTCGTTACACTGCGATCGGTATATGTGGATTCGGACACTTGCTTTTTCAAGCAAGTGTCCTAGATCCATTTAGATATAACAACATATGTGATGCAACAGTAATATCAATAACAAGTACTACACAATTGTGGAAGTCAAAGTAATTGTTCAATACTATTCAGTATGTGTACTGGCAGATATATTGGAAAAACAACTGTCTTCACAGCTGTCATGACATAGTGGTTTACTGTTGTGACTATAGTGTATAGAGTCCTGGGTTTAATACCTGCAAGGGCTGTTTATTTTGTTGCTGGGCAGAACAAGGTTTGCTGGATACAGAGTGGGTAAGTCAGTTTTGAGTAGCTTTAAGTGCGTTTGCGCAGGTTTGCGCAATGGGCAAACCCGTGCACCTATGGTTGAATTTGATCTGTTTCATAAGAAAAAATTCTTCATATTTAAATGTTATAAATATTGCTCTTGTACATTTGGGGGATGTTGCTGGGGGTATGCAAACACCTATGAGCAGTATCACTCATTCTTACTGCTACACTTCTGTTCTTGATTGCAGGGTCATGCATATTCTGAGAGCTCTTCTCTCAGACACATCCCCTGTACCCAGACACACTCCATGTCCATTTAGGAGCTCAGGCAGTACACCTTCATTACTATGCATGGCGCACTGCGGTCCCGGTCCTAAATGGCAACTTCCGTGCAGGACTAAGCAAGTCCTGCATGGAAGGATACTCAATCCGGGGGATGGTCTTATTAAATTCAAATTAAATCTATATATTAGATAAGAACTAAGTCACTGGACCCTGTTAGGTCTTGTGATATTAATTTAGAAGAAAAATTGTTATTTCACCAAAGAAATGTCAATTGCCTGCCAGCAGTCTTCCTGCAGCGTTTTTTTTTTCCAGCTGTCATTTTGTGCTTATGTGGAAAGATACATGCATACATATTAAATTGAAAATGTACCTGATTTTGAATCAGTTTCTTCAGTTGCTCCATCTTGTGAAAGTCCTTCATTTGTGATCAACAAATTTATCAAAAAGTTTAGTTGCCCTTGTTTATAGTTCTGAAATAATAATATTCTTAAATTAATGTATCAAGCTAAAAGGTGAATCATTCTTTCAAATGCCCTCTCTTTATTGTTATTCCCATTTTTAACACTCTGAAAAAGCTTTAATCTAGCATCTAACTAACTCTGATGAAGCCGAATTGTTTGGCGAAAGCGTTTATGTGCTTAGTCAGTCTGTACTGGTCAAGCGTGTTCAATAAAATTCTCCTTGGTGAATTTGCCTTTCCTTGAGACAATTATTGGACTTTGTGGTGCCTTTTATGTTTTTTACTATTGGAATCTGCCCTGGTGGGTGTTTTTCTTTTTTAATCTAGCATCTGCCTATATTTTGGGGTTTTTTTTGCCACTTTTTTTGAAACTTTTGTTTCTGAGTGGCGGTATCTTACAATCTTACAAGGAAGTGGGATGACTCATGATTTTAAGTATGAAAATTGTATGCTATTTGGCTGACCAGATATTTGGCCAAATGTACAGTTTTCAACAGTTTTCATCCAGATTTTTAATGTCTACCAGGTAGAGTAGCCCATCATCTGGGAATGGCTTGGATGTACAAGCTGGACTGGCAACAACCACTCGTATAACATTCATTACAATATATTACATATACCACTGCATACTTGAATGGAAGTACTGACCAAAGCTCACCTGAATATTTCTGCTTTTAGGCACTTCTGTTCTGCAACTGCAACAGGATAAGGAATGTCTGTCAATCTATGCTACACCTGTGTTTTAATATTTAGCACTTTGCATATAACAGGATGTGGTATGAGGCATGTGTGATTGAGCAGATAATATTGGCATATGCATTCCTGTTTTCCATTGTTCCACTGGTAGACAGTTTTGAAAAATAGGTCAATTTAGGGCTAACATCAGCAGTGAACCTGTGGCTGATTATGATAGCAACATGAACATGGCAAAGTCCAATGACACAATGACACTGTCTGCAAGTCTACAGAGGGAAGTCTCATCCACATCCAGATTTAAAGCAACCCCTGAAGAGGTTCAGGTTAGGCACACAGCCTTACCAAGGAATGGCAGTCAACTAGGTGAGAGCTGACCATGGGTTCTGCCAGTGTAGCCAGTACAAGCAGAAACCAAAATGTGTACTTCCTAAGAGGCACATACCCATAACTTGAGATACACATAACAGGGAAGTTTAGATGCTACTTTGAATCCAGAATCATCTCTGATATGGCTGCAACACCCATTGCTATTGAATGGATGGACACACCTGTGATCCTGGCACATTTGGCTGCTACATTCAGCATCCAGAAATGCTGAATATAACCCCATGGCTTGTACAAAAATGTGCAGCAATTGCACAGTGACATGGTGTATAGAGGCAAGAAGTACATAATACTGCTATGGTTGGTAGTGGTAAATATTGCCTGTATTGGTGCATCCACGAGTCACAATGCAACTAATATCCAAGTTAATTATGACTAAACACCAATTGCAACCAAAAAAACTGAAGAAAAAAGGATCCAAATTCACCATGTAAAGCTACTTTATTATTCCAACAGTATTAAGCGCTTCATCTCATCATAAGAGACTTCATCAGAATACAAAATACAACACTTCTTGATCAATATAAATACCTCATCCAAGTTGACATCATAATTGATGAACCAACCAAAAGTTAAAATAAACATAAATCAAATCTGCACAGGAGGTTGAACCAAAATGATGCTTTGCAAAATTAGATAAAATCTTATTAATAACATGTTCACAAACAATTATTTTAAAATACATACATCTATTATATATATATATATATATATATATATATATATATATATATATATATATACAATATATATATATATATATTTAAAAATACTAATATACACCTTTAAATATTATTTACTCTTTCATTAAGAATAGGGGAAATAGAAATAGTGTCATTTAATCTGGGGGGGGGGGTACATTGCAGCTAATGTAATCTGCCATTATGTCTTTGTCAAAATATTCTTCCAGTCCCCTTCCCTATGATCTTCCTTGATGCTGTCTAATATTCCAAATGTGAATTTTCTAAAATCAACAAAATCTAGTGAATGTTTGTACAGAGCTTTACTACATTTCTTATTTTTTATATTATTCAAGTGTTCATAAATTCTGCACTACAGTGAACGCTCTGTTTTCCCCATATAGGGATATGCACAAGTCATACATACTGACAGGTAAACCAAACTACCTTCACAGTTGTGTGCAGAGCTCATTATAAATGGAGCCACCTATACTGAGCCAGAAGATATAGCAAACCTATTGGCCAACAAATTAGGCTCCAGCTTTACCCCTCTGTCCCTCTCAACCTTCTCTCAGGAAATACCATCAAATATAATTCCCCCTGCTATCACTAGGAAACAGGGCCTTAATGCTGTATCTAAGGCCAAGAACACTTTTCCAGGAGTGCAGTGAATTGGTGGACTTTAAGGATTCCCTGCAGGATGCACTGTTGGAAATGCTGGGTGGGCAGATTGGTCTGAAGAGCTAGATGATTTTTCTGAGCTATGATACACAATCAGAATTCCCTAGGCATGGTAAGGCCTTGCTGTATATAATAATGGTAGCTGCCAAAAAAGCACTTAATAGAAAATGGAAATCTAAATCTAAATAAACTATACTAGAAGTATTGAATATAGCAAAAGAGATAAAACAACTGGAATTGAGATCTTTAGAAGAGGGTAGGAGCAAACTACATAGGAAAAATGGAAATTGTGGGAAAAATACACACAAGAGAGGAATGAGGTTTAAAAGGTTGCAGGACTTAAATGAGCTATGTAATGTTTGACTGAAAGAGATTGGGTAGATTATAAGTGATGTAAAATGTTTGCAACTAGGATTGTGTCTGTGTGGTTTGTTTTCATTTGTATAGATGTATGATTGCCTATGTAGTAAGTGATGGTTTAATAAAGATGTTTCTTGTTTAAAAAAAGGCAGGAATTGAATAATTTATGTAATGTTGCTCAGGTTATATGATATATAGGAGTATATGTGAAGTAAAATATTTATGTTAATTATAGTGAGATTATATTTATATGAATGTAAATTTGCCTGTCACAAGTGATGATACAAAAAAGGTGTTTGAAAAAAAAAATTACACTGCATCAATGGGCCCAGACAGTATGCCAGAATGCCTTCTAAACAGCATGAAATATGACCTAGCAGGCCCTCTGGAATTGCTGGGTCTATATTAGATCACTGAATACTTAGAAAAGTGAACAGTGATTAATCGAACCTATGTAAGTGAAAGCTTACAATGTCGAACTGTCAAAACAGCGATTTTTTTCCAAGGGGAAAAAAATCGCTGTTCCAACCAAAAAATAAAAAAATAAGCAAAACACTTTAAACATTACATTACTTATTACATTAAGTGAGGGGCTTTGCCCCCCACACTCCCCCCTACTTAAATATACCAACTCCGAGACCGCACTACAGTGCCAAAAATGGCAAAGTAATGAAGCGGCCAAGTGACTTCTTTCCCAGGGAAAGAATTTGCTTAAAAGACACTTCAACATTTTGCCGTTCCAGTCTTTTAAGTTCAAGCCAAGATGCATTTGAAAGAATGAGTCTTCGGACTTCTAATAGGAACCCGGATTGCTAACTGTAGCCTCCAAACAGGCTTTGTGCCAGATTAATGGAGAGCAGCATCAGTCACATTGCACAGAGGTGGGTCATCTCCCTAACCTGGAAACTACAGACCTATAGGTCTTATTAGTTCCATATGCCAAACTATGAGTAATGATATAATAGTCCTCCAGATACTAAACCCAACCCAGATTGTTTTTTTGTCAAGGACAGGTCATGCCTATTCAACCTGAAGGACTTCTTTGAGAATGTCACCAAAGCAATGGATGAGGGCAAAATGGTATACACTGCCTACCTTGATCTGGCCAAAGCATTTGATACAATACCCCACTCAGTCATTGTTTATTAACTCAATAGGTAAGGTAAAAATCCTTATGTCACCCAATGGATAGACAACTGGCCCCCAGACAGGACCCAGGAAGTTAGAATTGAGGAGTCCAACTCTACAAAGAGGCCATTTACAAGTGTAGTCCTTTAGGGATCAGTCCTGGGATTGCTCATTTTTGGCATTTACTTCTCTGACGTTAAGGCTAATGTCAGTGGCCTCTGGCTTACTATATTTGTAGATGATTGCAAATTAGGAGCTGTCATTGAATTCCACACTGACACAAATGTTCTCCGGGAAGGGCTGACACAGGCAAACAAGTGGCATTAGAGCCATGAACTAAAAATAAATGCAAAGGAATGCATAATAGTATTCTTCAGGAAGTCATCCACACCTGGTAACTAACATATTGACAAAACACCCCTTAGAGCTGACCCAGTAAACAAGGACTTAGGGACATGCAAAGACAGTAATCTTGCAGTTGACCATCATGTGTCTATTGTAGTGAGGAAATCATTCTATGTTGTGCAACTTATAAACACAGGTATGGCATCTAGGTCCAAGGAAGTTATTGTTCCACTGTATTCAGCATTCATTAGACCTATCACTGATTACAGTGACCCTTTAATTTGTACTTAATCAGGCATATTCAACAAGTGGAATGTCCACAGAATACAGGATGTAAGTAATCTCACCTAAGCAGACTGCCTCGAAGCCCTATCTCTGTATTCTATCTCCTACAAGCTGTTGAGGGGCAATCTATGCTTGGCATACACATCATTGTCAGACCCCATTCTGATGTACCTCTTTCATATTTGCAAACAAACAACAGCAGAATTTCCAGTTCTAAAGACTTAAACTTTGCCTGTGATATACAAAGGACCTGCTGTAGAGACAAGTATGCATCCCAGGGACTACTCTGTCTCTGGAACAGGCTACCCATCCATGTGATGCAGAGTTCCTCCCATAATCCAGTTCAAGTACAACTTGGACAATTGGATGGGGAACATGAAATTCATCCCTGGTTTGGCACCTTTGTCTCTAATGGACAAAGGCAGCCTGTAAATGATTCATCTCCCAGGTGCTGCTTGTAAATGTTTCATTTCCCAAGCCCCTGCTTACACATATCAAGGGTACCAGAACTTGTCAGAGATTTGGGGTGCATGGCTAGGGTTACAAATGCCCTTGTGGACATTAGCCTCATAAACACCTATGAAACTATGACCCTATGAACATGCCATGCTTTCCAATGACATGGGAAGGTCCAGATGTAAGCAGGTTGGCAAAAGATCATTCCACTTCACACTACAGAGACCTTTGTTGAGACAGCAAATTTGTAATCTGAAGCTTCACAATCTGTTACCAGTGTTCTTGGGTATTATCAAGATCATGACAATGGTGCATTTCCAGCACAACACCTAGGACATCTGGAACACCATGGGCACCTCATCTGGCTATATTTAATCATTTCCATAAATCTACCCCTTCCCTGTTACTTGTGGGCACACCGTCTACCACCCCTGATAATGAGTGATGACCTGCTCATATGCAATGATGCTTATCAGGATCAACACGTTGTATGCCCATTTGGCTGGATTCTCATGGTACAGCAATTCTGCATATTCCCTATATAAGGCTACATCAATCCTTGTCAATGCAAACAGAATAGTGGATAAATCTAATGGTCACATCAAGTCAGCTTGACCTCAGTACAGGAGGATGTAATCTCTGCTTCTCTCTGCAATGTTCTAGAGTATATGTTTACTATGTTCACCTCCCATAGTCTACTCATCTCATAATATTGTAGCCATCTTTTACTGTGTCATGCCTACCTGTTAAAGTATTGATGACTTTGTCCTGTCACCAACCAACCAAACAACCACTGTAGGTATGGTAATGTGTTAAATATAGCTCAGCCAGTTCATGCACTGCCCTGAAAAACCTGGGTGAGATAATGCATACATCACTTATTCTGAGTTGCCTGTGCCCTGGCCCATAGTTGTCAATAAACCATCATCTCTTTGCCAGTTCCACAATGTATTATGATCACATCTATCTTGGCTGTGGTATTGTTGCTTGCTCTTATGCTCCTGGTATAGCTGTTATGGAAAAACACTGAGAAGATGTTCATCGGCTGCTCCACCTGTTTGTGCAATGCTTTGTAGTGCAGCCTACCACACACAAGAAAATTTTTGCTGCATGTCTAAGCCATATTGCAGTGCCCTTCCATCAACACCACCATTTCTCTAGGCAAAAGAAGTGTTGTTTTAATAGGCAGAACACATGCTTCACTGCATTTCACTTTTTTATCATGTGGTACATTAAAGGCAATTTCGGTGTCAACAACCAGAGCTGCAGAGCATATATCGTACCCCTGCAACACCCAACATAATACATCTGACATATTGCATAAAGACCTTTTTATCTAGGAAGGGTTTTTTTCAGGAACTTTTTTTAAATGTTAAACATATATCAAATGTGTGAATCATGGGAATTGCCCTGATGGCACATGGTCACATTATGAATAAACTCATGGGCTTTACAGATCAACTGGCAGTTAAAGGAGAGGGAGTCTTTCTTGTTGAGGAATTATAGTCCCTTTGGAATACGTAAATATGTGTGGCCAAGATGGAAATATGCATGCAGTCTGTGTAGCCCAGGCCTTTAGGGAAATAGACTATGTTATAAAATGCCTTCATGTTGCTGGTTTTCTCTTCTGCATTCCTTGGGTGGCAGATTTGCGCCTCTACATACTGTAGCATAGTATCAGTGAACTGGTTCAAGACTTGTGAGTCTTACACCCTCAATACCCAGTAGATTGCTGAATGGTCCTATGCCTAAGGTAGTTAAAGCTCCACATTCCTTAATGACCACAGGAATAGGTAAACCAAGCATACCCCTTTGTTGTGATTAAGACTGATATCATTCAACAAGGTGCCTTATAATTTCCCTGTCCACAGGGAAATGGTCAAGAATCTACTCGACTGGTGGCTGCTAGTATGTCACGCAATGTCTGTACCCCATCCATTCTTGTAGATATCCTCAGTGCTCAGAAGTATAGGCTGTGGCTCTGGTAGAGGTTGGTAATGAACAGGTTATGTAGAATACGATATTGCTGTTAATCTTGCCATCATTTCTCTTGCGTATTCTATTACTCTAAGTAAGTTTTGTACATTTCTTTGTTCATCTACCAATTTGCATCACAATTTTCTTAAACTGTCTAGGTGATTTCACATGCAGCTTCTCATTTTCCTGTAATTCTATACAGCAAAAGCTCCAAACTGATAACCAAAGAACAAAAACACCATGGAGCTCCCTGGAACCAACGAACAGCTCAAATACGCTCTGGTAACAAAGAAAATACTAAAAATCACAACACCAGCGTAATATTTTCACTATTTTAGTTAAATGATTGAGTGCTTTTGTTCCTTAATGCAGAACTTCCTCAGAATAACAGTCCTTCTACTTCACTTCCTTAAATACCTTAACATTTCAAGAAACAGTACTGCAATTTATCATTTTACATTAAAATACAATGTAACAACATATAACAAATGTAAATCATGAATTTCATACACATGCTCAGCTTGATTTATCTTATTTATCTATAAATAGATTAAAAATCCCCTACTAAATTTGTCTACATAGCTATAATACAATAAATGTAATAAAATATTGTTTTATCAAAAAAATAAAGCCTCAACACTGGGATTACATCAGATGATAAGGGTTTTGCTCAAGAATTTACAGAAAACCAAATTTAGTAATTCCTGCATACATTTTAATAGTTTCCATCCAATGAGTTACAAGAAAAGCTGAATTAAAGGGCAATATATTAAGGTCACCCACATGACCTCTAAATAGGAAGGTGTGCAAGAAGAGCTTGTAAAATTACAGGTTATGTTTTTTAGAGAGAGGTTACCCATTAGAATTTATTAGATTATTGGATGGATTATAGTTCAGTTTTTAGAGAATGGAGGCAAAATATGAACCCCATCTTGGAGTAGGTTTAGAAGTTAGTGACCCCTCCCCTAGTAGAAGTGTTGATTCAGCTTCAATAGGCAGGTTAACCTATGAGGGCACACTTGTCCTTTAATATAATAAATGGGCTAATAACATTAAATTAGTTATTAAAAAATACCTGGAATATACTGAAAATCAGTGCTTTGGTATTTGAAGTTTTAGGAACAGATCCCACTTTTGTGCTTAAGACAGCATATGATTTAAAAAAAATATTTGAATATGGTAATAAAGAGATGGGAACAGTTATACAGTCAGGAACTAATAAATGTGGAGCTTGTAAAGAATGATCTTATATCTTGACCAAGAAGGGTCTTGTTTTGGGTAACAGCCTACAGATTAGAGTAAAATTAGTCAAAAGCAGTTGTAAAACATTGAGTGTGATTTACATTGCAATATGTTTGGGCTGTACTAGGGTTTATGCAGGGAAAAATAGAGCAAGCACTACATAAAATAATATATGAACATTTGTATGATATTAAGACTAGTACTTGTAACAATGCCTTATATAAGCATTCTGCTGCAGGCAAAAAATCAAATTGTTTAAAATCTGGTATCTTGGAGAAGGTTAAAATTAATCTGAGAGGTGCAGAATGGGAATCCAGGCTTGAAATTAAGGAATTCTTGTGGCAAATAAGACTGGATACAATGAATCCACCAGGATTAAATTATATGGTTTCAATACTTTCTGTTCTGAAATTGAGGGCAGCTAAGCTTTAAATTTTTATTTTATATATATATATATACATATGTGTATATATATATATATATATATATATATATATATATATATATATATATATATATATATATATATATATATATATATATATATATATATATATAGTACTGCGGTGGTGGTGCTGCGGTAGCGTTGTCACCTCACAGTAAGACGTCCTGTTCTTTTCTCAGCTAGAGCGTCTTCTGTGTGGAGACATGCGTGAATAGGCGTACCTTCATTGAAGGCTGTGCATCAGGGCTGGCAACTCGGCATGTAAAAATCTACTGCCAGTCATTAGCGGACTGGAGTTCCGCTGTGGTGACCACTGGGAAAAGCCGAAAGACACAACAATATATATATATATATATATATATATATATATATAGATATATATTTATATATATATATATTTTTTTTTTAATACATTCTTATCATATTTCTTAGTCTGCAGTTTTCATACACTTTTTCTACTTGAGACAGTCACTTGGATTCACTATCCCTCCGTGCAGGACTAAGCTAGTCCTGCTCGGAAGCGGCCATTTAAAAGCAGGACGGCAGCATGCCATGCATATCAATGAAGGCACGCTGCCTGAGCTCCTAAATGGACACAGAGCATGTACGAGTGCAGTGGGCATGTCTGAGAGCAGAGCTCTCAGAATATACATGCCCCTGCAATCAAGAACAGCAGTATAGGAATAATAATGAGTGAGACCACTCATAGGTGTTCACATACCCCCAGCAACATCCCCTAAGTTTATAAGTGCAATATTTATAACATGAAATATAAAGAAGTTCTTTTTTTATGAAACAGATTAAATTTAACCGTAGGTGCACAGGTTTGTCCAACGCTTAGCTATGTTTAATGCAACTTAAATGGCACAGGAGGATAAAAAGCAAGATACATGCAAATGAAGCAGTGCTGCATTAGTGCAGTGGCTAGAGCATTCACCTTACAAGCAGTCATTCCCAGTTCAAGTCCCACTCCAGTACATTCCATTTTCCATGTCAAATCGCTTTATGACCAATATTTTTTGTTGCATAACCTACTAAATAACATATATTTGTGAACTGGAGTACTGCATTAAATGCAGATGTGAGGTGTCATTGTCATAATGTAAAGTCCACAGATAATCACAAGTGCCCCATACAGTATATGTACACAGGAATTAGGGATACAAATGAAAGGTAAAATGTGTAATGAATGATGAATCCATACAGTTTCCAAATCCACCACCTGCCCAAGAACCATTTGACATTACTGTCTAAATTAGTGCAGTGGTAAGTGGGAGTAAGCAGTAGTAAGCGGGAGTAAGCATATTTAAGCAGCAGTAAGCAAGTTTAAGCCCATTTGCATGGGGTAAGCAATGTGCACACAGGTTAAGCAATATTGAAGCTAACTCTCTGTAAGCATATTTAACCGGAAGTTAGGATTGCTTACCTTCATTCAAACCCGCGCAAACCCGCTTACAATTGCTTAAAAGTGCCTTAATCACTCTGTATGCATCAGCCACTGTTGTGGCCATAAACAAAATAAACAGCCTTTGCAGGTCTTGAAACCAGGATGCTGTACACTAAGCCATCACAGCAGTACATAAGACTGAGGTATCACCAAACAGATCCACACTATAGGAAATTCAAACTGAACATGTGAAAGGACTCTATATACAGTTTTATGTTGTATAACCTACTACATAACATAAATATGTGAACTGGAGCACTGCATTAAGCCCAAATGTGAGGTGTCATTGTAATAAAGTATTGAAATCCCCTAATAAACACAAGGGCCCTATACAATGTATGTACACATGACTAATGGATAGCAAACACATATATAACATGTAATGAATAATAAATCAATGCCTAAAAGCAAATATAATGCAAATTAAAAATTAAGCAATGCTAAGCATTGAACAGCTCAGCTTAGTAGGTGTAAGCAATGTGTAGGCCAGCTAAATCAGTTTGTTTGCCCATAGGTATAACCCTTTATGCAATGTCAGGCTTAGGTAAGCAGGTTTGCCATAGCTTAGCATTTTCAAAACAGTCTAATCATGGCAAAGTGTGGGAAACCAGCCCTCTTTAAACCCAACAGGGAGGAACACATCTCATAACAGGTTGCACCTTCCTCCTGTAGGTAATATGTCTGGTATGGAAGAGGGTGTGCACTTATGGGCACAGCACTGGGGCATCCAGGAGTCCAGAGCATGGCAGGACTCCTTGTGAAATACCATGACCAGAGACTGCTGCAGGGCCAGTACCAGGGTTCCCAATACAAAGCGGAAGCCTGGGACCATCTTGCCCATGACCTCACCAGTGCCACTGGCATACCCCGAACTGGTGAGCAGGTCAGGCATCACTATGCCGACCTGAAGTGGAGAAAGGGGGATCTCTTGCATCAGTGGATCCAAGAGGCTAGGAGGACATGGGATGTCCCAGCCATGTGTAAGTATCAGTCTACTACCTGTTTAATAATTGCCAGCTAATGTATATTATGGCTAGGTATGGCTAAATATTCTTCTTATGTCTTTCACATTGGCAGATGTGTGGGCTGTGAACCAGGAAGCCCATGCCTGTAAATTGCAGTGGTTGCAACGCAAGGCAGGTTAGTAATACTCTTGCATGTGCTGTCATAGGAAATAAATCTAAAAGTAGTAGTAAGTTAATTGCCTGTATAAAACCTGTATTGTTTAAGGCATGTACTCCATACACCAGAGAATATGGCAGGGATATTCTCATATAGGTTGTATGTAAATAAAAGCATAAGAGCCTGACAATAAAGGTCTAACTTCTGGACTGCATGTGTGTACTCTGGTATCATATGGTAATGTAGAGCTGCAGTCTCTTAATAGTACTGTTGTATTAAGCACTGTTACCCACACTGTGCTACATAAATAAAATGTGTAGGACTGTCTGTATATGACTGTTGTAATCCCAAGAGGTCATATAATACAACTGAGAGAGACTTAGAAAACTGTGAAAAGACAAACAGCAACATCCAAACAGCACCCTCAACTGAGATGAGAATTGTTGTATTTTTAGCACACACAGCCATGGTTCGAATCCTGGGAGAGGTAGTAGGCTGTATGCAGAATCATACCCCACAACTGTACAGATATGTCCAGAATGTCCAGTAAATTGGCCTATATCTGCTGCCTGTCACCCTGTCCCCCTGGCAAATCAGCGGGATGATCCCAGATGTTAAGAAATATAACTGAAATACAAGAAATACAAAGAAAATATAAGAAAAAACTTGTCACTCTAGCAACTCCCCAAAATGTTATGAAAGTAATATGCCAAGTATGTCCCATCTACACCCCGATGTTGTCAAGCTGTGATCAGAGTGTGTACAGTAACAGAGTGAGACGTATGTGCATAATACTAATGTGGAATCAGGTAATTTGTGTGGCAACATTCAGGTAGTGCTAACAAACATTGCTCCCACATGTCTGTCAGATATAAACACTGTGCCTAGAAATAAAAGATTGATATCCTGTACTGATACTGTTTACTCTGGTATTGTATGGCATTGTTGCAGCTGCTGTGAATAATAAGGTATTACTCATCACTGTCACCCACACTGTGCTACATAATAAAACTGTCTAGGAAATCCTGTATAAGAGTGTTGTAATTTCAAGGTCAGAATGTAAAACCACAGGGGAATTATAGACAGAAATCAGACAAGAGATACACAGCAATATCTATATAGCACACTCAACTGTGATGGGCAGTGTTTTATTTTTAGAAGACACAGCCATGGTTCAAATCCTGGGAGTGGTAGTAAGCTGTATGCAGAATCATACCCCACAAGTGTATAGAATTGTCCAGAATGTCCAGTTAATTGGCCCATATCTGCCAGCTGTTACCCTGCCCCCCTGCCATATCTGTGTGCTAATCTCTGACATGTAGGCAGCATTTCATGTCATATAACTGACTGTCAGGCCTGTACATATTTGGAAAAATGTCAATGAAAGCAAACCTGTCATTGTACAATTTACTAAAGGTTTAAGAGGGCAATAGTCAAAATATGTCCCGGTTCACCTGCATGTGGTCAAGACATGCCCAGAGTGTATGCAATAAGAGATGGACAGGTATGTGCATAACATCAACATGTAATCAGGAAATGTGTAGAAACAGTTAAGTAGTGTTAACAAATAATACCTCCACAGGTATACCAGATAAGAGGTGTATAATGCAGGTAAAACTCAGTTCATATATATAGTTGTCTACATCCATACTACTGTCCAAACTAAGGCAATAGGGTAGTGTATTAATACCTGTAAGGTACAGCTCACAGTACTGACTAGGAAAGTAATGAGAACTACAGGAATATACTAGTTGTTAATTGACATCTTTCTCCCCCCTCACCATATCTGCAACAATAAACTAAATACACAACTCAATGAGTATGTGCTGCATTAAATCTACTGTTGGGGCATATGTCCTATTGTTTGATAATTATTTACATTTGTTTCTATGCATGTGCCATGTTGAAATACTCCCACAATGGTGGCCTGCTGCCATCAATGTACCTGTATGCTGTTGTAATGGAGACTGTGGTTCCATATATGCATGTATTCTGTTTGCTATGCAACTGTTCCATATCTGGTGTTTGGGTTAATGGGAATATCTATGCATGCTGTTATAACTAATCCTGGAATGTGTTGACTATTACTAACCCACATATGTTGTAAAATTGAAATACCATAGCACATTTGGGAAGGCCGGTCCCCATAAACCCACCTTTCCCCACCTCAGCTGGCCATGGCACCGGGCAACAGCATGTCTAGGGACCACCCTGGGATGGCCACATCTGTTGGTCTTGCACCACCTTCAGGTGGAACCACCTCAGGGGATGGGGCTCACCCCCCTGGGAGGGGCACGGACAGGACACTGTCACCCTTCACCAGGTCTGGGGCATGGTGCTTAGTGAGCTCCACAGGGAGTTTGGAGATCTGCTACACCAGCTTGAGGGCCACGTGTTGCAACTAGAAGGTCGGCTTGGCTCGCCTCCTCAGTCCACAGCAAAGCCACCTTTGGGGCAATGAAGGTGCAGTGGTGACTGCCCATGGGTGGGGACCTCAGTCCCACTATTTCCACTTGGGGGCTCATGGACTTCTGATTTCCAAACAGCCCTTGCCATCAAGGTGCTCACCCCGCACATGCGTAATATACCGCACCTGTATGTGCCTTGTCTGTTAACCTACCCAACCTATCTCCCCAAATATACCTACTATCCATCCTCAACATCCCACTCTCACCTGAAACAATGAAAAAAGGGCAATCTGTTCCCAAAAAAAAAAATCACACCCCACACATAGCTGTCCATTTCACACACGTGTCCACTGGACACATGTAATCTGGTCTAATTGGCTTCACAACATATTATTGTTGTCCTCACCCACTCTCAGGGGTTTGAGTGTCCAAATCTATCTCCAAATTCAGTGTATATGCACAGCTGTTGCTGTAGAAAAAATAGGGCAAGTATGGACCGTCCCTATGCCCATCCTGTACATCCCTAACTATTTTCCGTACTGTCTTTCACTCTTTGTGCCCCTTTTTCACCACTTTCCTATCAAACCTTTTTCTTTTCTTTTAAAGAAATTAGTGCGGGGGTAAGTGGATGTAAGCACTTTTAAGCAGCAGTAAGCGGATTTAACCTTGTTTGCATGGGGGTAAGCAATGCCCACACAGGTTAAGCAATTGAGAAGCTAAATCAGTATAAGAAACTGTAACCAGAAGTTAGCAGTGCTTACCTCTGCGCAAACCCACACAAATCCGTTTACAACTGCTTAAAAATGTCTTAATCACTCTGTATCCAACGGCCCTTGTTCTGCCCACCAGCAAAATAAACACTCTCTGCAAGGCTCAAACCCAGGACTCTGTACACTATAGACATAACAGTTAACAACTACACCATGACATCTCTAAAAAGAGTTACTGTTTTTCCAATATATCTGTCAGTACACATATTGAGTAGTATTGAACAATTGCTGTGACTTCTACAATTGTGTAGTACTTGGTAATGATATTACTGTTGCATCACATATGTTGTTATATCCAAATATACACATATCAGATGCATATGGTGTGATACATCTGGGAAGGTATACACAACAGTAATGTTTACACATGACAAGGATATGGATATATACATATACATATGCAGATATATGTCTACATGTACACACACATATATATTCATATATATGTATTTATACACTGTATAGTGCATCATATATATGGCCATTTATAGACCTTTCTGTATATATATATATATATATATATATATATATATATATATATATATATATATATATATATATATATATATATATATATGTGTGTGTGTGTGTGTGTGTGTGTATACATATATATATATATATATATATATATATATATATATATATATTATATATGTATATGTATGTACATCATATATGTACAGATATACCTATTTATGTTGATACATATGTCAATATCTATAACTATATGTGCATATATATCTAAACAGATATATATATTTATGTCGATATATATGTAGATATCCATAACTATATGTGCATATATATCTATATATATGTATATGTGTAGATATATATATATATATATATATATATATATATATATATATATTTTTATATATATATATATATATATATATATATAGCTGTGTATGTATATATATGTGTTTGTATATGTATATATATATATATATATATACATATATATATATATATATATATATATATATATATATATATATATATATCTTTATCAGGGGTGGCCCATGCTATTGGACTGCCAGACTGCAGGCCCCCCAGCTGTAAAACATAAAGAAAAGAAAAGAAAATAGAAAAGAATAAAAAAAGATCGCAAATAGCAAACCTTCGTGCATGCACACTAGCAAGCATTTCCGAACTGCTGCTTAGACAGTCTGGAGCATGTGCAGACTGTCTCAGCAGCAGTCTGGATTAGGAAACATTCAAGAACAGAGATCCCAGAAGTCTATGCAGTTGTAACTGCATAGAATGTCACTGGAAAGGGATGGGACTCCAACGTCGGCAGGCTGGGAGTCTCGTCGGGGGAAGAACATCTCACCAGCTGTGGTGGATTTAATGCTCCAACGGACATAGGGAAGGATGTTGTGCGCAGGCAGGCTTGTAGTTTATTTAATGCTGCAACAAACGGATCTACATCTATCCAGGGTGTGTGTGTGTGTGTGTGTGTGTGTGTGTGTGTGTGTGTGTGTGTGTGTGTGTGTGTGTGTGTGTGTGTGTGTAAAATGCCCCAGGTGCTACATGGTGGTGGGTAGAGAATAAGGCTTGAACGCTGCACTTTGGGCCCAGGTGGCAAGAGCCTGAATTCCCTACCCACCACCATTTGTAAAAATGTTGCATATTTTTCCCTCATACTTGTTCTGTTCCTCATAAAATCTGTGGTTTCTGTATTTTTGTTTCCTTGCAAAGCCAGTAGTGCATTGGTGCAATGGTAGCATTGTTGCCTGACAGCTGCATGTTCTCTGGTTTGATTCTTGGCTGGGATGCTTTACCTTCTGTGTGGAGTCTGTATGCCTTCCCTGTTTTTGTTTCCTGTAGTGTCCTCCCATCTTACAAAGACATGTGTCTGTCTGGAGTGTTTCTCCCTGGGCCTCTGCTAAAAATTAGCTTTTGTTCCAAGTCAGACTTTCCTGGTTAACAAATGTTAAAAATGACACACATTTGAATATCAGACTTCATATTCTTCAGAAAGTGCATGGTAACACCAAAGCTTTTATTCTAGCAATTGTCTAAGTGTATAAAATGGATATTTGAAATGTGTCACTATTTTTGGAACTGTATTCCCCCATTATTGGCTTCATCCAGATTTTGTGCTAAGGTTGAGAGCTATGGTAAGAACTGAATTCACTGAATATGTTTGGAGGCTATATTTCCTCATTACTGGCTTTGTCTGGGTGTTTTTTCCTAATAGGTTGAGAGCTATGGTGAGAACTGAATTCACTGAATTTTTGGGGGCTGTAATCACCCATTGTTGGCTTTGTTCAGGTGTTTTGTGCTAAGAGGTTGACAGTTGTGCTATGGTGAGAACTGAATTCACTAAATGGTAGCCAGTTATGCTTCTGTCTTCCTCTTTTACCAAACAGCTGATTTGGCATAGTGGTATGTTGCTCTGACTGTTTTGCACAGGGTCCCCTGGGTTCAAGATGTGGCAGTGAAATGTATGGTGGTAACACAGCATTTTATTCTAGCAACTTTCCAACATTATACAAGCAATATTTAAAATGTGTCCCTGTTTTTTGACCTTTTGCCCCCCCCCCCAATAAATGTTGGCTTTTTCCAGATTTCTTGTGCTGCAAAGTTCAGAGATACAGCTGAGTGTCGAGTAGATTTTACAAGGAGCTGAGAGCTGCAGGGGAACAAAAGTTTAGTGCTGCTTATGCTAAGCCTGTTTGCATTGTTAATAGCACAACAGGTAGTGTACTTGCTTTTGATGCAGAAGGCTGTGGGTTCTACTCCCACAGTAAGTAGATGCATTGCTGATACTGTACTGTGTTGTAAAGGGGGATGCTGCAGTCCTTTTTGGCAAAGATACCTAGTAACTATGAACCTATCAGTTTGCTATCCATTCCCTATTGCGGTATTACTAGCGTATCATTTTTTTAATGCATGCAACATAGGCAACTTATTCTTCCAGGGCAACAGGCATTTTATTTGTAGATGAAACAATGACATATAAAGTTGTTTGCTAGCAGCAACCTCTTTATTAGTTACAGATTTCTT
The DNA here is from genome assembly GCF_019279795.1 of Protopterus annectens. NCBI lineage: Eukaryota > Metazoa > Chordata > Ceratodontiformes > Protopteridae > Protopterus > Protopterus annectens. Next base: position 208,192,775 of record NC_056736.1, on the reverse strand, counting down.
TAATGTGGATTTTACTACTTCAGAGATTGTGCATATTTACTGATACTGGTGGACTATAGAAGGTTGAGTAGACTTTTTATGATGGAAATGTTCTGAATTGGGCAGTTTTGTCATTGGTGTATGCATTTTGTTTCATTGTTTACTGGAAAAATGTTCAAAACAATACATTTAAAATGCCCTCTAACAACTGTACTGAAATGTTCAAGGAATATAATGTAATACAGTCAGGAAGGTGTATCAAAGAGCATGTGTATGTTTCATGTTCAAGGGGCCTATGATTTTGAAAACAGCCCAGAGTTAATCTTTATCTGCCACTGGCAAAATGTATTTTCTTTGAATGTGGGTTTCAGTGCTGTTTCAACACATGTGAGTTTCAAGGGCAGAGAAGTTTTAATGCTAAGTCTATTTTCATTGTGAGACTGCATTGCTTTGTTTAACAGATATCTATTAGGGTTTCTGCTGTAAAATGCAAAATAAAACTTTCAAATGAAATCTAAATTATCGCAGAAGTAAAGCAGTATGCACATTACAGTGTTTATGGTAAATGGGGCAAAATAACCAAGGAATGGGACATTGGAATGGCTGTGGGGGGGGGGGCTCCATTCGACCATGATTTTGTGAGGGGGGGTGTAGCATACTCAGACAGCCCCGGTTGAACTATACCTCTCACTTGTCCATATGTTTGCAGAATGAATAGATATTTGCTTCTTATTTTTGGTTTGTTCCTCATAAAATTTGTGGTTTTCTAGAAAATCATTTAGGAATGAAGTCACTAAATGATAGATATTGAGTTTCAGACGTCATAACCTTCAGAAACATGCATGCTAATGCAAGACCTGTTAGTCTATCAACTGTCCTAAATTTATACAAGAGCAATTTTTAGTTGTGTTTGTATGTTCCCCCAATATATTTGGCCTTCTCCAGATTTTCTGCATTAAGAGGTTGAGAGGGATATGCAAATCGCTTTGTAGAATTAGGAATATCCAAACCTCTCCATTGTCCCCAATTTTGGCTCAAAATGTTGCTCTCCCCTAATAATCCCTCCTCAAAATGGCAATTTTGGAAGAAAACGTGGAGGGTTTATAATTATATATAACTGTAATGATCAGAGTTATAGATTACTTTTATTTCAGAAATGCATGTAGATGCTCTTATTTTGTTAGCTGCTCAAGTTAATAGTGTTAATATTAAAAAGGTGTCCCTTTTTTGACAGGTTCCCAGCTGTATTGTGTGGCAACTTAATATTTTTGCATCACATTTTGGTCTGTAAAATTGTGGTTTTCTGGCAAATTAGTGGCAAGTCATTAAAGACTGATGTTAGAAAATAATGACAGACATTTGAGTTTCAGATTTCATACCCTTCAGAAAATTTGGACTAATGCAAGACCTACTACTGTTCTATTATCTAAGTTAATAAGAGCAATGTTTAAAAATTGTCCTTAATTTTGGGCCTGTGTCCCACTTCTAGTTCTATGTATGGCTTTGCCCAGATTTCTTGCTCTGAAGTTGAGAGGTATGAGTGTCAGAGCCATCACTGTCAGCCAGAAACATTTCAAATTGTGACATACTTGTTGCACCCCACGCCCCATTGTAGTGCCTCTGGATGTGTCCAAGGAAGGCATAGAGCAGTTATGCAGTGTACGTGTGCAGAGTATTCCCCCATCCAAGGTAGACCACAAGTACGACCGTGGCTTTTCATCTGTCCTTGATTTTGCAGAATGTTCTGGTTTTCTGTCATATTTTTATACTGTTGATTTATGCTTCTTATTATTCAGGAAATGCATGCTGTCACAGTGCCCTGTTGCTCTGTTTAAGTAGTAATGATTTAATGACCATCAGGTAAACTTGTCGGAGATTGTAAGATGCAAGTAAGCTTTAATAAGCATACTGTTAAAGAATTACCAGCACTGAAAGCCTTTTCATTGTTGCCATGCCGAGAATATTTACATAACTAGATAATGTATAATCCTTGGGTATTGAAATGCATATGACAGTATTTGTAATAAAAGGACAGGATTACAGTATTTTCAGAAGCTCATTACGTTTGTTGGAGACTTGCAGTCATCTTTTGTTGGAGACTCGCAGTCATCTTTGCAGGCTTACCCGTAAACTAAACAGAATGCCAATCTATCATGTGTGGTCCATAACTTGTGCAGGAATCCTTTAAGCAATTTATCTTGAGCTTGTTTCTTGTTCACTGTTAATTTTTTACTTTTATCATGTCTTCCCCATGAAACAAGTAGATAGTTGTGTCAGGCAGCAGGTCTTTTTTGGATAAGAAACATTTTTACAAGTAGGGGTATCACATAGATTGCTACTTTCAGCATGTTATTTGGTAATTTTATAAAGCTGAATATAAATTTATAATTAGAACTGCAGTGCAAGGAGTAGTGGTTTGAGTTGAGTGTTGCTTGTTTTTTTATACTTGAATTTGACTGGCATTCCAGTAATGTATTTAAAAAGTAATTTATTTTTTCATGCCTCACAATCTGCTTCCATCTGGATATTAAGTAAGTTGTCATGTAGCCAATGCATTGAAATATTTTTTTCTTCTACACTTCATTTTGCCTTGACTGGACTGTCATAATGACTGTTTGGCACCCAGGGCAGCGTATTTAATTAAAGTTCCAGTTGTTGTGGTTTTGAACATAGCTCCACCCCTTTCTAATTGACCACACCCCTTCCCATTGGCCCCACCCATTCAGCTGTCTCCTGCAGCCCTTCTTTAATTTGAAGTCACCAGCCGCCACTGATATATATATATATATATACATATATATATATATATATATATATATATATATATATATATATATACATATATACATATATACATATATATATATATATATGTATATATATATATATATATATATATATATATATATATATATATATATATATATGCCCATATATGTATGTAGATATGTATATGCCTATATATATATATATATATATATATATATATATATATATATATATATATATATATATATATGTATATACATATATGTTTATCATATGTCCAGAACATGGAGTGGAGTCCTACCTTAGCACCAATAGTCTCAACCTCTTAGTGCAAGGGGATGTCATGTATGTATTGCAGGTATATATGTAGGCTGTTACTACTGTAACAGGGGTTGTCTTAACAGACATGTTGTGTGTGGGAGGTCACATCTGCTTTTGACACGTACACCATCGGTTACTGACAGACATCCTAAGGTCATCATAGTACAGTACCACTGATAAAACAGTAATGATCCTGTGGACTACAGCAGAGATACAGCAGAGATATGTCCAATATATGTGGACAGTCTGGTACTCTCTGGTCAGTCCAGAGGTGTACACAGATCCCCTTCATGCGAGACATGTGGACCAAGTCTGACAATGTGAATGTTAACAGCCATGTACATGGGTATATCACGTAAATAGTATACTAAATATGCCCACACAGTGTATGCATTCACACATGCCTGTCTTTCCTGACACATAATAACTGGTGCTGCAGAGGTCACATGGCCCCATACTACCTAGAAGTTAGTGACATACATCTGTACAGAATACTGCCACTTTGTCAGTAATACACAACAGTTATGGTGGCCTGGCAGCAGTACATCTTGCAAATATCTGGACATGATATCACACTGGGCAATTAGTTGTTAGGCATGTAACAAAGTACTGTGCAAACTACAGGCAGACTGCCACAACACTGGACTACATTTTGTATGGTGGAATACACATGTACCTGCAAATATAGCAGGCTCTACAGGCATGTCACAGCACAGAGTAACAGACACCTGTGATAAAGTGCATACCCACAACCAATGTTAATACAGTCACAGCCACATATGATATGCAAGCTTAATATGACACTATATGGACTGTCTGATAAACACCATCCTCATATGTGCCTCTCACACACTAACCCTACATAAACTGGGTCATGACACAGTGTGGTCCAATCCCTGTCTGTGGTATGGGACACGTGTGTGTGTGTTTGGCCCTACAAACATGTGAACCAATAGGGTACCATACACTGGAGTAGCATGTAACATCAGATAGAACAGGACCAAGAAGAATGACATCTACAACAGTCTGTGTACAGGCCAAGGTACGTATTCACAAAACACATACTGTCAACAGTTACCATAAGTACACAGACCCGAGTACTGTACACACAACCGCAGAATGCCCAGGTTACGTCCTCAGAAATAACCCCTACTATACATAACATGTCTAGCAGTCTGATATATGACTGGCTTGTTATCAGGTATGATGTCAATAAATAATGGTGTACAGAACATATGCACCACTTACTGCATGACATATGTACAAAGGTTGACAGACTTGTTGCTGGAGCTACAATCACTGTGCCAATATTGGCATTTTGCTGTGATACCCTCATACATTTACTGTTGTAACAGGGTTTGTTGTGACATATTTCCTATGAGGGCTATGAAGTCAGTAACCCTCATGGCTGTCACCATGTACTGACTGCAATCCTCAGACTATGCCTCTGCAGTTTTAAGATAGGTGATCTATGAGTAACACAGAAACATAAGACTCCAACTACTGTTCAGTCTGCAGATAACCCCACAGGTGGGAGTTTCCTCAAACATATAACACTGTCATGACAGGTATTAAATCATGTAGACCAGCCATATCCACACACACTCTGTTAAACTGACATTACACCAAATGCAGAAGAGCAGCGCTTACATTCTGTAGCCATGTCTGGCACATCCCCCTCCTGTTTTTTGGCCTGTCCCCACAGTGTATGTTGTTAGAGGTAAATCCCAATACCATCTGTGATGCTGTTTGGCAAACACCGACATGAGGTCATGTTCACAGTGAATGAAAAGGCCCAACACCCACATGATGTTCCTAGATATTGGAGTGTGCTTCTATACAATTGGCTATGGGAATGTTATCACAGTTATTCTATATGCAATCAGCTAGAGGGGAACTGCATTTCATGCAGAAGCTATGAGCTGAGCATGAGCATCACTTACAAAACACAAGCTGCTGCCTAAGCAAAGCAGGTGTACTTCTCCACATCCACCAGAGAGGGAGTGAGAGAGACAGACAGAGACAACGTGGGATAGGGAGGGGGTGGGAGAGGAAAACCTAAGCATGTTTGTGTCACACACTTACCAGGACAGGGGTTCAAACCCCTAACTGACTATGTTCTGCTATCACATGTCTATGCAGTCATTGCATGCGCCACAGAGCTTACATGCTGGGGAGCTGTCCAAAGTATATCTGATGGTGAGAGACATCTGCACCAATGATATAGGAGTGGTAAGGTAGGTGTAGTACACGTGCCTGTCCACATGAACAGGTGTCAACATCAACACAGCCACACTCTCAGAGACTCGCACACATTAATACAGTTGGCAGGGCCAGGAATAGACTCCCTAACTAGCTAGTTTGCCACAATAAAGTAATACACAGGTATCACATGCACCACAGGGGTTATCAGGATGATATATGGGCAAAGGGTATGTGAAGGTGTCTGACATCAGATGGCATTCTTCAGTAGGCCAATGGGAGGTGTAGTGAGAATGAATGGGGTTGAAATCATTATACTCCACACACACAGACACAGGGTGCCAGTACTGACATGCATGGGTGTATTGCTTCACAGGTGTGTAGTGGTTGACTGTTCCAGAAGACTGTACAAGGCTAGGTGAAGGGTATACCTTGGCATCAGGCAACATGACAATGGTCTGCAGTGTGGCTCAGGGGTTTAGTGTCCGGATTGGCCCACACAGGTAGGTATTGTATTCACCATTCAGTCATCTGGGATACTATTGTGGGTAGCCAGCACTGTGCAATGCTTGCCATGTATGTGTTCTATAGGCCATTACATGGATGGTGTCTGGGATGTGGATGTGCACACGTCCCACATACATGTTCTATGACATGTGGAAATGTACCTGTGGTGTCTGGGCCATGTTGTGCACACAGATTATCATCAGATGTGCCATTCCTGGCCTCATGTGTTGGGAACTGGCAATGGACACCAGGTTGACCCTGCACCTACACTGACAGCATGATACATGTATTCCCTGGTGTCAGTGGCATCTGTCCATACAGGGCATGTGTTTAAGGCATGGTATGTCCTTTGTGAGTTATATTTGATGGCACTACAGTTGTTGCAGGGGTCCAGTGGGGAATATAGTGAAGGTGCACTGTCTGCAATTATGTGCCTCTTGTAGTGATGGGACTGGGTGCCATGCCCTCTGTAGTCCACTGCAATCACACCATGGTTGCTATCTGTGGGCAATATGCAGGGATCTACCAACAAAGTGGTTGTTGCCTAGCCGATGTGTTTGTGTATGAGACATGGGTTGAGAGTGTTCTCTAGGTAATACAAGGGGTGCTTAAATTGTTCACCAGGTTTTGATTAAACATGTAGGGGTATGGATTGTTAACCGCAGCCTCTCTGCTGTTTGACATCTGTTATCCTTGTAAGGTGGACATTGTGACATATAATGGGCCCGCCATATAAGAAATATCCAAAACCCACTCCACAATGAGTCCAGTTGTTACACACTCACAGCCACCTCCACACAGGATATGAAAGACACTCACACACACTGAGTCACCATGTTTGGGATTGGAGCTTCTACTTAATTAGTGCATCACACTACAGCATTACAAAGTTATGGCATGTGCTGCAGAGAGTAATGGATTAATCTTTCTCCAAAGGTTTATTTCAAAGTGAATGACATCAGCAGGCTTGCAAGGAAGGGCAATAAAGGCTGTATTGACTGTGAATGGCCTCAGAATCATTGCTCACTACACAGGCAAACAAATGGACACACATCCACACTTGCCATGTCTGGAAACAGAACCCCCACCAAACTAGTATAGCACTCTACAGCACTACTTTCTTACACAACACACCACAGAGATTATTGGGATAAATCTTCCCCAAAGGTGTATTTCAAAGTGAATGACATCAGCAGGCTTGCCAAAGAAAGACAATGGAGGTTGTAGTGAATGTGCATGGCCTCAAAAGGATCACTCCCTACACAGACACAAGCATCCACACTTACCATGTCTGGGAATTGAACCCCTACTGGCTCATCCATCACACTACAGTATTACACTGTTATAGGACACACCACAGAGATTGCTAGTTGACTCTTTGCCAAAAGATGTATTTCAAAGTGAATGACATCAGCAACCTTGCCATGGTTGGGCAATGGAAGGTGTAGTTCATAGTTTTATAGGTTCATACATTGACAATAGGCTATGGGCCCTTGGGTTTATAGATGCATAGACATGACATTTCTCTGCCTATGACTTCCCACAATATATACTTTCCTGCACCCCTGTCTAGCAGGGCAGCTGACATGATCCCCGGGGTAAATGTCCAATCTCACATCCAATCGTCCAGGTTCCTTTTGAAGAGGGCCAAAGGGGCACTCTGATTGACAGGTTTGGGCTGTCTATTCCAGAGTCTGGGAAGTCTCTGGGTCAGAAAGACATACCTCCTGCATGTATTGTTCATTGTGATGACAGGATTTGGATCACTGGAATAAGTGGCTGTGAGGGTTTGGAATTCTCTAAGTGTAGCATATCCAGCAGCTATGGGGTTGACATGGTATGTTATGTTAAGCAAAGATAACCTCTGAGAACACAATACATGGCAGAGTATTGTTGGCTGATTATCATATGATCAGCATAGGGCATCTGGTTTAGGCCTGTGGTCATTTCATGAGGTATGTCTGCAGCCTCTCTACTTGTTGCAGATGTCTTGTGAGGTACATATGTAACAGGCCATTGTAGTCTGTACTGGGTTTACTGAGAGATGCCTACAGTGGGACAAAGGGCTCCTTTACCTGGATGTAAAGCCCTTAGTGGGAGGTGTACCACATAGGTGGGTTTTCTGACTGTTGTAGCAATGAGGTTATCAAAGGTGAGACCACTGTCCACCTGTCTCCCTATGTCTGTCATCACACTTTAGGAGTTTAGTGTACTGCTACCTATGTGGTACTTCACAGGTGCATGTCCCTTCCCAATGGGGATAACTATATATTTCTTGGTATTGATCTTGAAGCCATGGCTCAGGCATCAAACATGTTTTCCTGTAAGGCCCTTCTGTAGAATATCCACATCATGTGGGGATTCAATATTGGCTCCCACTGTACAGTCATCTACGACCTTTGTTTGCCGGTATCCTTTACTGTTGGACTGTACTTCAGAACAGTAGATGCTGGAAAAGGGCGGTGCCAAGACTGAGCCCTAAGGTACTCCAGCTGTCACTTGTTTGGGGCTCAGGTTGGAGTCACCTACATTTACAGTGTGGGTTGTGTCAATACAGCAGTTGGCAGCCCATTAGGTGACATTGGGATTAATGGCTAGCTTGATACATTTATCTACGATTCCAGACTGAGGGATGGTGTCGAAGGGCTTGGCGAGGTCCAGATAGGCTGTGTGAACCACCTTACCCTTGTCCACGGCTCTGGAGACAGAGTCACAGTTGTCATTCAGGTTGAGGTGACATGATTGGCCCATCACAAACCAAACCTGGTTAAGGTCCAGTGTTTGCAGGTTGCCAATGCCTTTGTTTTAATTTCCTGATAATATATTCCATGGCCTTGCAGAGCAGGCATGTCATACTGCTGGGGCTGTCATTCCCAGAATCCCAGGTGGATCCCCCCTTGTGGACTGGGATAACTGTAGTTGTGCGCCACACAGTGGGAACAAAGCCTGAGGTGTGGCTATGATTAGACATGGCACATAGGTGAGGTGCAAGTGCAGTTTGTAGCTCAGGTTGTACATAACCCGGGATGTTGACTGGTCACATGGCTGCTGTTGTCATAGCTGTGTAGAGTGTGGTTTTTACCTATGTGGCCATTATTACCGGCATATGGCAATCTATCTGTGTTGACATCGGCCCTTTGGGGGTTGGGAGGGGGGTGCAGTTGGCACTAAATCAATCTGGCAGGATATTGGCAATATCCCTGGGAGGAGCAGATTCAGTGCCAGCTTGTTGTAGATCACAGCAGTTCTGAGCATTGCCATTTAGATTCCTCACATAGCTATGGAATGGCTTGCAGTTGTCTTTGGCATCCATGGCTATATTATGTTTGTAACTAGCCTTGTTGGATGTTATGAGGGGTCTCTGCCTCTTACTGTAGCTGGCAAGAAAATATTTTGCATCCTGAAAAGTCCCGCATTTCTGCAAGAGTTTCCTCCTTTTGTTGTATAGGATGTTTATGGCAGGGGGCCACCACATTGGCATCCTTTTATTGGATGGGGAGCGTCTTGGTTATATATTGGATGGACGATTCATGCACAAGTGGATGTGCTCATACAGTGCCTTCATGTATGATTCAGCAGTTGTCCTTTCAATTCCCTTCTGCATGGTTGTCATGATGTTAGTCACATCTGATGTGTAGCATAACATTGGCTTGGGAGATGTGTGTTATGGAGGTGTCCTTACTGGATTGTGGAGGAGGGATGTTGATGTTAAGGATGATTAGCTCATGGTCATACCTGACCACCAATGGGGTAGCCATAGGTGTGGAGCATTGATGTCCCATGTTGGCAATGTCCAGGTCTAGGATATTTGAGCCCCTGGTGGGACTATGAGTTACTTGATCCAGGGCATTGGGAATTATGACTTCCATGCAGAGGCACAGTCAACTAATCTAAAAGGCTGGCGAAAGCCAAACACACTCTGGCTAGGCTTATAAATGCCCTAGGGCAGATAGCCTAGTATCAACCTATGAATCTATGAACCATTGGGCACACATGTTGGTACACAAGTAGTTTTCCCAGTTAATGGCAGGCTAGTGTAACTCACCCAGTATTAAGGTGTTTGCTTGTACCATACTATTTCACATTATGTTACAAAGGCTGTAGTGGGTATCATGGGGCATGGTGGGGGATCTGTAGCAAGCTATACAATTTGGAATGCAGTCTAACATACTGTTATCTGCACCTGGGGTATTTCAGACACATTCTTTTGGGCAAGTAGCCTAGTGGTGTGAATATCCTTGGTGGATATGGACACTCCTCCACCTTTATTGTTTTGGCCCTGGTTTGCTGGCCAACAGGTGTGGTGAGAGCTGTACCTGGTATTGCAGGGGTGCTCTCTGGATGTTTGGATCATGTCTCTGTTACTGCACAGTTATCAATGGTCTTCATTTGTAGGTGTGTGTAGTGACTGTGAATAGCCAAAAAACATTGCTCTCTGTACACACACATAAAGGTTCATAGTTGCCATGTCTGGGCATAGAACTCATGCCTAACTATTTTATCACACTACAGCATTACACAGTTACAGGACATGACACAGAGATTACAGGGCTATTACTTCCCCAAAGGTGTATTTCAAAGTGAATAACATCAGCAGGCTTGCCAATGAAGGGCACTGGAGATAGCAGTGAAATGGCCTCAAAAGCATTGCTCCCTACACAGACAAACAAACCACACATACACAAACTTCCACACTTGCTATATCTAGGAATAGAGCTCCTACCTAGCTAGTTTATCACACTACAGCATTATGCAGTTATAGGACATGTCACAGAGCTTATTGGGCTGCTATTTCCCCAAAGGTGTATTTCAAAGTGAATGACATCAGCAGGCTTGCCAAACAAGGGCACTGGAGGTTGTAGTGACTGTGAATGGCCTCAAAAGCATTGCTCCCTCCACAAACAAGCAAACACACACAAACATCCACACTTGATATGTCTGGGAATAAAACTCCTATTTCACTAATTTACACTACAGCATTATACAGTTATAGGATGTGCCACTGAGATTACTGGACTACTGTTTTCCCAAAAGTGTATTTCAAAGTGAATGACATCAGCAGGCTTGTCAAAGAAGGGCAATGGAGGTTGTAGTGACTGTGAATGGTCTCAAAAGCATTGCTCCCTACATGGACAAACAAACACACACACACACAAACATCCACACTTGCTATGTCTGGGAACTGAATTCCTCCTACCTAACTACTTTATCACACTGCAGAATTACACAGTCATAGGATGCACAACAGAGATCACTGGGCTACTATCTCCCCAAAGGTGTATTTCAAAGCGAATGACATCAGCAGAATTTCCATAGTAGGGCAATGAGGAGGGCAGTGTGCGTGCATGGGCCATAACCCATTCATCTAGAGGCAGTCACACCACACTCAGGCACACACAGGTTTATATTCCACAGGTACATGTATACAACTGCTAGATGACTACTGACTTGTACAGTCATGTTGCACAGTTAGCACTAGCACTACAGACTCTATGATACTGAGGGATTCCAGAGGCAAATATCTACAGTGACATTTACACATCATGTGGTTTTATTCGACTGGCTGTGTTTTGGGAGGGACAGGCCTCATTATGGAAGGCTCTTTGTCACTGTCACTCTCTTCCACACATCTATGTATGTGTACTTTTGGCATATTATAGTGTGTTGTCCTTGGATATATGTGTGTATTCCTATCCAATGTGTGTGCAAAGCATGACTGGAGCATACTGAGGAGTGTATGGACTAACATCTGCGACTGTCAGATATGTATGTTCCACTGTTGTTGCCAGACATGGGCTTCATTTCTTTGTGTGTGAGCATGCCCAGTATGACCTTTCAGTATTGAATGTGTGACTCCATTCCAGGAAGATTGTACTCCAGTGCAGACTTTGTGTTCTACACCTGCAGCTAGCAAACTGTTTCTGTAGGATATCTGTAGATCAGTTGACAATACAGGGTCAAAATGGGCAAAGGACAGTGGGTTACAGTAGGTAATTGTGCCTGTGCTGCTTCTGCTAAATGGTCCTGGTGTTAGTAGAGATATTCAGACATGTATACTGTTATACACTGTGATGTTGTATGTCATCAAGTACTATCAGGTAGACATATTTGCTTGCAGTGATGTCCTGTGGAGCACAGGGTGAATGCAGCTCTATCCAGTATTGTGGTCAAACACCTACATATTCTTGCACACTCATGCCATTCTGGAGGAAGAGCTGCTGGCACTTGCTGCTGGATCTGTGTAACTGGAATTGTTTCAGCACCTTGGTACATTGTTGGCAGAGGATCCCATGCTTGTACATCCATTGACGTGACAGTATGGCCATATCTTGCTGTGGCAATACCTCACAGCTGCACAGATTCACACAGGTTACCCAGAGGCAGGGTTCATAATTCTGGACATTCCCCCTACACATTGTGGTTTCAAGCAGGTTTGTAGCCACCCATTCTTGTGTTTGCAGCCAGGGATAGTATGTGCACACGGCTGAGTTTTGGACTTCACACACTCCATGCCACCCATGCTCCCCCCCGCCCCCCATTATTCAATCCACTTCCATAAATTATGCGAACATTCTCTGATATTTTCCCTATAGTTATCACCTCAACACAGCAGTAAATTGGTGTTGGTCCACAGTTCATACAGTAGAACATGGTGGACATGTTACTGTGATTTGTTCACATGGCCTTGCATATGGGTTTTATGGACTGTGTTATGTTGTTATTTGGGAGTCCATGAAATAACATACATTGGCAGTACGGGTGAGACACAGCCTTTGGCAGAGGACTGTAGGCCATTTGGTAGTGATGCAGGCCAGCTGTAGCAGGCCATTGCATTCTGTCAGTCCTACAGTCCCAGACTGCAATACAGTATATTCCCCTGGGGTGACAGGGTAGGTGTGCAAGGTGTTCATGCCAATACTTTCTGTTAGTATTGATCCAGTGGCCTTGATGCTGGCAGGGTTCTGCTTACAGCTAGGGACACATCTGCATGGGACACCTGCTCTGCATGCTGCTTTCTTTCACTATTGCCATACAAATGTGGGGGTCATATTGTACTCATTCCCAACAGCAGTAATAAGACCAGAGAGGTACCTGTGGGTGGTGGTTGGGAGACCTGGGTGCATGTGTGCTATGGACACTACTTGCATCTGACTCACAGATATGCATGGGGGATTCCACTTATGCTGGCTTGTAGAGGGACATCAGCTGTTTCTCAGTACATCATTCCTATGATCTTTGCGGTCTGCCAGTGTTTGGCCAGACAACATTGGTATTCCCTACTACAAGCCCAGATAATGTGCTGCAAACTTGTATGTACAATTCCAAGGATGTGTCAATTTGACAGTTACATATTATACACTGTCTGTCTGGGGTACTTCCCCCTGTGTACTGCTTTTATATCTGGGCTGACAGTCATGCCATGTCCATATTTCAGATGGTGACACATATTACTTCCATGTGGACTTGGCCCTGTCATCGGCAGTACTGGGCAATGGCAACCAGGACAGACCTCACCATGCATACATACTGAACATTCTCACACAATATACAACACACACCACCCTAATACACGCAGTCCTCCTTATTGTACACATGCTACAATCTATCCGGCTACCTTGGCCAGCTCAGGTAATCTGTGCTCCACTGTTATTATACTATGCATACATGTTACTACATTTCTACATAGGATTGGGGGGCACACCTGACTGTTACTACATGTCTACATTGGTATGGGGGCACACCTGACTGTTACTACATTTCTACATAGGATTGGAGGAGGGCATACCTGACTGTTACTACGTGTCTATAGCAGATTGGGGGGGGGGCACACCAGACTGTTACTACATTTCTACATAGTATTGCAGGTGGAACACCTGACACTTGTACACATTTGATATGACTGTACTGGTATGTCAGATATTCCATTTCATTCTGTATTATAACCTATCATGCTGACTAGAGGCATATCAGTGTACTACAGGTCTTAGGTTTGATTAACCTACATTTCAGTTTCTGACTTTTTGCCTTCAGAACTAACATCCCACTGCCTGACCTGCTGTTGTCTGTCTGTGTAGGCCTGGGAGGGGAAGGTTACCCATAGCCATCAATCAGAGGCCTTAGCACAGCCTTTGTTTGTGTTTGTCTATACCTGCCCTGCTGGCTAAGACTGTTGTTGGGCATGTGAGTCTCCCTGACTGGCATGTGTGTCTCATATGGACATACATATGGCCCATTACATTTCCTGCAGTGGGTTTTGTCACCTTGTCTAGTACTGGCTACTATGGTGACACCAGTATTTGTTACAGATCTCATGCTGCCACTATAGGTGTCTACTATTCAGCCACCCGATTCCCTTGCATGCTCACATCCATTCCATAGATACAAGTAACAACACATACTACTCCATTTGGCTATTGGTAAGAAGAGTGACTTACCTTGTGGGTGTACCAGTATTGAGGATGGTGCTGGAGGGCTGCCTATGTCAGATGCACATAGTACACTCCCTACACAGGGTTAAGCACAGGCAGTGTCATGTTTGGCATCCCTTTTACTGTATGTGCGAGTCAGAGAGAGGTGTCACTTCCTTAGTCCCTACTGTGTCAGTGTATGTGCTATGCGTTGCCTCTTTGCCTAGACCAGGGCATTCTGGGCATGCCTCCTTCTGCTTACCGGGGCAGGATCAGGTTTTTCCTCCTCCAAGTCACTCTGTGCCTGTGCAGGCCTTGGCAAGGGTGGAGGGCTGTGTGGCCCTGTCCCATGCTCTTCCTTTTGCAGCTGTTTCCACAGGATTATATTGTGTAGCATGGCACATACGATCACAATTTGGGTACATGTAGCTGGTGAGTACTTCAAGGCTCGACTGGATGTGTCCAGGCACTGGAAATGTGACTTGAGCATCCCAAACACATGCTCTATTATGATTTTGGTCTGTGCGTGTGCCTCATTATGGAATTCTTGTTCAGCTGTGTGCATTTCTGATGGGTGTCATCAGCCATAGCTCCAGTTCATAACCAGCAGCCCCCACTAGGTGACTGTAAGGGATGTCCCCTTTGGCAAATCTCTGGTACAGCTGCATCACATGTTAGATGTTAGAGTCATGATAGCTTCCAGGCAGCCACCACACACATTTATTATAATGCTCTGGGCATCACACATGACCTGGCAGTTGATGGAGGGAAGCCCATGCGGTTGATGTAGACCCTACCCTGCTCATCAGGTGGTGCTTTGATGCATATGTGCGCACAGTCTATAGCACCCACTACCTCAGGGTATTCTGCTATTTGGTGGAAGAGATGCATATTGCTGGCCAATGCCTCACAGGTGTTGGGAAACTTTACATGCTCACCAGCATGTTCTGACATGGTATCCAGGAACTGGTGGAGTACCCTGGATGCTGAAGCCTGTGAGATCCCCATGATATCCCCAGTTGGCCTTTGGAAGGTACCTGTGGCTTGTATTCTTAGGTCTACACATACCTTGGTATCCACTGGTATGGGTTCCCCTCTGTTAGTTCTGTGTCAGGCGTGGCCGGCATAGCTCAACAATTTGGTGTAGGAGGTCTCTGTCCACCCTATAGTGCTCCACTATCTCCAGCTCATGTAGCCCCTGATAGGTTACCCTGGGTCTGTACACTCTTCTCTGTTTCCTCACTGTGGGTTGGTCGACAGCAATCTCATCCTCACCGCCCTCAGCCTCTTCCACATATTGATGTATGATAGTTGCTGCAGCCCCTATCATTTTTTTTTGCTTTTGTTTGCTAAAATTTCCTCGCTTGTATACACTGGTGGTGTAGAGTATGTGGGGAAAAAACAGAGGGAAAGGTGTTTGCATAGTTTATAGTAGTGTCCTGGGCTGGGCTGCTGCATGTGTAATTGGCTGATTCTGATACATTTCACCTGTCAGCTCTGCTAGTTCTCCTTGAATACCTTCTTACTGCTGCTTTCCCTTCCCTTTGCCTTCCTGTTTAAGCCCGGGGGCGCACTGCACAAACACAGTGCTCACATGTGCACAGAGCTGGTATTTCCTGGTTTACTTTTTTGTTTCCTTTAAAACATTGTGCGTGGCGCATACACCTGCTTAGACAATGTAAAGAGTGCTAGGCAGCCTCAGACACACTCCCCCTTGCTTAGCTCTGCTAAGCTAAGGGCAAACTCAAGCCACAGGGCTCCAGTAAGCTTACAATATGCCTGACACACACCCCTATGATGTCTGCTAACTCTTAGGTTTGAACCATGCTATTCCTGAATTTACACTGTTGGGTGCTGGCTAGCATTGAGGGGAAATCTGGGATTTAGTATCATTCCCCTCATTTGCATTGGATTGCCTGCTAATGCATAGTTACAGGTCCCACACTGAGCCTTCCCCCTTAGCAACCACTATTCACTGGCCATGTTGCATTCTGCCTGCCATTGAGTATAATGGCAAAGTAGTGATTTTAGGTAGAATGCTTATTTCAGGTTATTTTTTATACTTTCGGCCCGTTCCCATTTGCGAGCCACTGTGCTATGCTTAAACAGCCAAAATCGGCTGAAAGAAAATAAATGTTTTTTTTTTTTTTGCAACTGTTTTCCATGCCATTGGCCATATATTTGGCCATTGGCATGGTTTCCACATAATATACACCCTTTAGTTGGAGCTGTCATAGTTCCATTTTTTTAGTTTGCAGAAATGTACTCGGTTACTAACCGAGTATATTTCTCAACAATTCACTAGTCCTGCACGGCTGGCTGACAGCTTCCTGGATCACAAATTCACCTCCTTTGTATGGTTTTCACCTGCAAATGGGGTAATTTGCATATAGGAACTGTGTCCGTGCAGGAATAATGCAGGATCGCTCGTGCATGTCCCTGCACCTTATTCCTGGATCGCACGGCAGCCATATTGCCACCAGGAGCTCCTGCACTACTCCTGCATGCTGTGCTTGGCTTGCTGAATCTGGGGGAGTTATTATTTTTGATAAAATTGCATTTTATTACATTTATGGTATTATATTTATGTAATAGAAGCTTACTAAGGGATTTTTAATCTATTTATAGATAAATTGGATAACTCAGGCTGAGCGTGTGTACGAAATTCATGATTTATGTTTGTTATATCTTGTATTGTATTGTAATGTAAAATGATTAATTACTTTACTGTTTCATCAAGTTTTAAGGTATTTAAGGAAATGAAGAAGAAGGACTGTTATAATGAGGAAGTTACAGGTTATGGAACAAAAGCACTCAATCATGTAATTAAAATAGTGACATTTTACACTGTCATTGTGCTTTTTAATATATTCTTGGTTACTGGAGCTTATTTGAGTTGTTCATTGATTCCACAGAGCTCCATGGTGTTTTTGTTTTTTGGTTATCCTGTAATTATATGCCTTCTAGCATGCACTGCATGACACACTATTTTGACCTTTTTGCAACCACGCTGTCTGTGTTTTACAGTCTTTCACAATAGCGTTGCTAATTTGTGCTGTGTAATGCACTTAACCTCTGTGAATCATAGTAAATATATTTCTAGATACTGGTGTTTTGTTTAAGCTAGTCAATTACCAATACGATAGAAAGTACTGCAAAAACTAGAACAAAAACCCACAGCGACAATATTAAAAGCTCTGATCCAAAGTAATGAAGCAGCTGAAAGAAGCCTGATGCAATTACAATGATTTTCCTAGAGGGCATAGTAGATATGTGTGAGTGTGTATGTGTATGTGTGTGTGTGTGTGTGTGTGTGTGTGTGTGTGTGTGTGTGTGTGTGTGTGTGTGTGTGTGTGTGCGCGTGCGCATGCGTGCGTGTGCACGTGTCTGCATGCGAGGCTGTGCATAAATGTATATGTTGATGTTTATGTTTTTGTTACTGTCTGTCTGTACATTTGCAGGTTTACAGGTGTAATTGCACATGGGGCAACCTGCCAATCAGCATGCATGCATACGTATGTGTGTATATGTATATCATCCCTCATGTCAGCAATCCTATACACATGTGTGTATGTGTTTTCCATAACACCAGGTGTCTTAATTCAAAGGCTATGTATCTAAATATATTATCTGTACAGAAGTAATAAACTGCCTCAAATATATGACGCATTTCCATTGTTGTAGTGTACATTGCACTGGATACACTTTTCATTAATGTGTTAATACTGCTGTTATTGCACTATTTTCACCGCTGGTAGTCACTGCAACTGTCGGTGCAAACTCGATGAGCAGATTTGTCCATAGGCAAAATTGTAAAAGTCTTCCTTCTTTATTTGTGCTGCTCTGCACGTTTTCCTGGCCAATGGTACTGTGTTTGTATATGTGTACAATGTGCAGTGTGAAAATGTGATTAGCACTGATGGTCATTCCAGTAAACACTGCAAAGCCTACACAGAGCTTATTGAATCCCCTGGCTTGTTTTTTTTTTTTTAATTTTTTTATTTTTGGGGATGAAAGTAATATTCACTAGGGATTCAAATGTTTTATGACCATCTGGGAAAAAAATCTTAACATGGTTTGAAAGAGTAAATGAGTTTTTTTCCCCTAATTTCTTTAATTCCTTCATTAAAAGTGTTACTTAAATAAGTACTAGAATTACTGTCAATTATTACAGAAATGTTAATTTCCAGGAATTTAGTGAGTTCATTGAAAGCAATAACTGACAGAACTTGAGTGTTAATTGTGAATCAGAAGGGTGGTTCAACTTACTAGAAGCATTTCATGTTACAGCAAATAGAAAAGGAGTCTCAGGATTGATATACTGGATAAACATTGTTTTAGTGTAATTTTTGCAACCCCTCAGGCAACATTTATACACTGAATCTCAAAATGTACATTTGATGATAAGACAGGAGTTCTGGTCTCATCAAACAATGATGTGAACTTGATTAATACATATTTGGACAAGATTAATTCCGGGATAAAGCAGGCAGACATGAAAGGCTGACTTTATAAAAATGCAAAGTTATGCAACTGGCAGTTATACAATATTGACATGTATTAGAATAGAAAATGAACCACTTGACATAAATAAAAACATCATAGATAAGAGTTTTGATTAACTATAAAAGGGATTTAAAGAAGACACCATTACTCCAAGAAATAAAGCATTTAAAGTAATGGATCTAGATCACAGAACTATGTTTACTAGGGGTCTTATAGTATTGATGGATTTCTTTTAAACTTTTGTATGGCTCAAGCTTGAATTCAATGGTTATTTCTGTAGTAATGCAGAGGAAGACCTTTTTATCCTGGAGTAAGTCTAAGAAGATACTTTCAAAAAAGAACTCCATCCTGCATAAAAATGATACATAACAACTAGACAGTTTTTTTTAACTTACATCACCTGAATACACAGGTTTTAGATGAACTTTCTCAGACATTTAAAGTGCTTCACATTGAAGTATTATATAGTACTTTGCTTTTCTTTATGAGTACAAAACACACTATCTTGAGGGGGCATAGCCATGCTGGTGAACTATTAAACAACAACAGCAAATTCATTTGCTATCTTAACACTTTTTCTGACAGGGTTTTATTTCTCCAAAACTTTAAACTATCCCATAATTTGAAACATATCATCACAAGAAACCTTTAAAGAAGTTTATTCAAAAAATAAATTGTTCCTTTATAATCTCCCTGTCAAAATTTCAAGTAAAAGTACTGGATCTGATTTCCTAAAATGACTCACATAAAGACTGCTTCACAAGGACTATCTGTTAAAAAAAGAATTGAAATTTTACTCAGTAACATTCAAGGTTTTCTCTTAAAATTGATTAACTGGATACAAAAATGGATTCAATTGATGAGGAATGTAGTAAACAAATAGAAATTCTTAATTAAATGGTTAAGCAATAGAAGCATTAATATCTGGAATAGAAGAAGCAATAAATGACATTGATAGAAGAATTCCTGAAGGAGAAAAACATATTTCATATTTTTAAACAAATTAACTCACAGCTAAACATAATTTATTGTCTTGAAAATACACCTAGGATAAATAACATCAGAATCTACATGATATCTGAAAAACAAGAAGGCAATAATATTTAAAATGTCTTAACTTCCAGGCTTTCAAAAATATTAAGCTTGACAGAGGTCTTACCCTTTGGAATATAAAGGAATAAAACACTCTTCACAAAGATTTGTTATTGTCATAGCTGTTTCCTGCCAAGATAAAGAATTAGTGTTGAAGACTGCACGATCTAATGTTCCTAACACAATGGAAATAACATAATTAATTGTGACAATGATTATTCATTTTTGGTAGAAGGAGGACAAGGAGACATGGTGGTGGAATGAGGAAGTACAGGAGAGTATACAGAGGTAGAGGCTGGCAAAGAAGAAGTGGGATTGTCAAAGAGATGAAGAAAGTAGACATGAGTATAAGGAGATGAGGCGCATGGCAAAGAGAGAGGTTGTGAAGGCTAAGGATAAGGCATATGGAGAGTTGTATAAGAGATTGGACACTAAAGAGGGAGAAAAGGACCTGTACCGATTGGCTAGATAGAGGGACAGAGCTGGGAAAGATGTGCAGCAGGTAAGGGTGATAAAGGACAGTGAGGGAAACGTACTCACAAGTGAGGAGAGTGTGTTGAGAAGATGGATAGAGTACTTTGAAGGGCTGATGAATGAAGATAATGAGAGAGAGAAGGTTGGATGATATAGGGATAGTGAATCAGAAAGTGAAGCAGGTTAGCAAGGAGGAGGTAAGGACAGCTATGAAGAGGATGAAGAATGGAAAGGCTGTTGGCCCAGATGACATACCAGTGGAAGCATGGAGGTGCTTAGGAGAAATGGCAGTGGAATTTTTAACCAGATTAGTTAATGAAATTTTGGAAAGTCAGAGGATGTCTGAGGAGTGGAGAAAAAGTGTTTTGGTACCTATGTTTAAGAATAAGGGTGATGTGCAGAGCTGCAGTAACTACAGAGGGATAAAATTGATCAGTCACAGCTTGAAGTTATGGGAAAGAGTGGTGGAAGCTAGGTTAAGAAGGGAGGTGATTATTAGTGATCAGCAGTATGGTTTCATGCCAGGAAAGAGCACTACAGATGCAATATTTGCACTGAGAGCATTGTTGGAGAAATACAGAGAAGGTCAGAAGGAGTTGCATTGTGTCTTTGTGGACTTAGAGAAAGCATATGACAGGGTGCCTAGAGAGGAGTTGTGGTATTGTATGAGGAAGTCGGGAGTGGCAGAGAAGTATGTAAGAGTGGTACAGGATATGTACAAGGGTAGTGCGACATTGGTGAGGACTGCGGTGGGAGTTACAGATACATTTAAGGTGGAGGTGGGATTACATCAAGGATCACCTCTGAGCCCTTTCTTATTTGCAGTGGTGATGGACAGGTTGACAGATGAGGTCAGACAGGAGGCCCCGTGGACTATGATCTTTGCAGATGACATTGTGATATGTAGTGAGAGTAGGGACCAGGTTGAGGAGACCCTGGAGAGGTGGAGATACGCTTTAGAGAGGAGAGGAATGAAGGTCAGCAGGGCTAAAACAGAATATATGTGTGTAAATGAGAGGGAGGGTAGAGGAATGGTGAGGTTGCAGGGAGTAGAGTTGGTAAAGGTGGATGAGTTTAAGTACTTGGGATCAACAGTTCAGAGTAATGGTGAGTGTGGAAGAGAGGTGAAGAAGAGAGTACAGGCAGGGTGGAATGGGTGGAGAAGAGTGTCAGGAGTGATTTGTGACAGAAGGGTACCAGTAAGAGTGAAAGGGAAGGTCTACAAGAGGGTAGTGAGACCTGCTATGTTATATGGGTTGGAGACGGTAACATTGATGAAAAGGCAGGAGTCAGAGCTGGATGTGGCAGAGTTAAAGATGTTAAGATTTGCACTGGGTGTGACTAGGATGGACAGGATTAGGAATCAGTATATTAGAGGGTCAGCTCAGGTTGGACAGTTTGGAGACAAAGCAAGAGAGGCGAGATTGCATTGGTTTGGACATGTGCTGAGGAGGGATGCTGGTTATATTGGGAAAAGGATGCTAAGGATGGAGCTACCAGGTAAAAGGAAAAGAGGAAGGCCTAAGATGAGGTTTATGGATGTGGTGAGACAGGACATGCTGGCAGTTGGTGTGAAAGAGCATGATGCAGAGGACCGGAAGAAATGGAAACAGATGATCTGCTGTGGTGACCCCTAATGGGAACAGCCAAAAGAAGATGATGATGAAATGTAAATTGTTATAAAATGACAGTTTACTAAAAATATTAACAAACATCATACTCACAATATATAAATATTATTTAAATGTATTTAGAAAATGTATTAAAAAAAATCCTGAATTTAAAGCTTGATATTTTATATTTTCTATAGCTTTCCCTGTAGATTATATTAATACTTTAAGCTTCTTGAAATGTTAGATTAAAACCCCACTAATAAGCAAAGTAAACCAAGTAAAAACACTGAAGAACCTTTCCACAAAGGACAGAGCCAAAGCATATTGCAAAAATAAGTGCTTTCATTCTTTATTAAACAGAACTTCAGATTACACACAGTAAAAATCCAGTCTTGTAAAATGTGAATAAACCAATCACAATGTCTGGTGCAGTGAAGGCTGAATGTTTAAAGGAACAGAACCTCAAATTTAACTTCCATCACTAAAACATATTGAATAGTAGCATGATAAAAAGTAACAATCTTAACAATAGATACTTAAGAAAAAATAATGTTACCACTTTGATCACTACTGGAATAAAAATGAAGCAAAATAGCACAGTGAAGTATTCAAAGTTTATCTATTGTTATATGCAAGAAGCTAGACAGAGATATCCTGTCATTTAAATGAGGGGCTTGGGTTGCATTCAATAATACCCATCAATAAATTTCCCTGGTCTACAAAAATGCAACACAATCCCCTAGTTTGAATGACAGAACTTCTTGTCTAGCTTATTGCATATCATTACAGTTGAAACAGTGTGAGAAAGATTATACAGCATATGCTAGCAATGTATGGGGATTATCTAAACATAGATACATATGAAAGGTACTTTAAGACCAGCATTGTCAATATGTTTATTTCTACTCAGGTGAAATCTGTAGCATATTGGTCATATTGGTATGAGGCTGTTTCAAAATATCACAATCTATGTATTTCTACCTCAAGGAGATGGCCAGATGGTCAGATGGTATGAGGCAGATATAGGTGGCTAAGGACTTGGAACAGTGTTGCTAGGCAATATACTGTAGATGCCTCTGAGGCATGTTTGCCATTTATATAAGCATATGTGACAAAGTACATTTAACTTTATCAATATACATACATGCTTACATTTGTAAACATATGCAATAGCTTGAGTCTTGCATTTGATATGCTTTATATCTTGTGTTGTAGGCCCAGCAAAGAAAGCTCTGTGGCAAGTGGGACTATCATAGATTACATAATGTATTCCTATACCTTCCATGTATTAAGCTATTTGTCACAGGTTAGAAAATGTATTCCATCTCTCATCAGAACTAGAAAATATGCTTACTTAATGTTAGACTGCCACATATTACATTTATGCAACTTTTTCCATTTTGAGGTGGGATTTTGTCTTTTTCAAGAGCATAATATGTGAGGCAAAATATTTATAAGAAATAGATATCATTTGTATTTGTATCAATTTTTCAGAGAAAAATAGATACCATATGAGCAAAATATCACATAATTTGGGCATATATGAATGCATATAAGTTTTATGCTTGCAGTGTTTTCCAGTCATGTTTATTTTTAAGCAATTTGCATTAATTTTATTTATTTCACATTTGTTTACCAGTGAGGTCCAACTGAGTTAGAAGACAATTTTCAGGGGAGGCCCGGGCAGAAAAGCTGCACATACAGAAAACACAACAAAATAGATTACTTTAAATATTTACAAAAATAGGGCAGTAACAATGTTTACAAGGCAATCCATAGTTTTAATATTATATATTTTACATAGAAATATACACTGATTCTCTAATTGATAAGAAAATAAGCACAGATATCCTATAGATTAATTTACCTCAAAAATCACGTGGTTGATACAGACTATTGATTAGTGAGGAGTAGGAAGAGTGAGCAGAATAACAGAAGAAAGGAAGTGTCGGGAGAGCAGGGGAAAGTAGAAAAGAAGAGAAAAAAATGTGTTCAGCCTGGGGATGAAAAGGAGCATAGCCAGTTATCAGTAAGGTGAGTTCTAAGCAGGTTTTTAAATGTTTGGGGGTTACTAGTGTTCAGAATAGCCTGTGGTATGCAGGTCCACGACTTTGATATGTGGTTTGAGTAAAAGAGCATCCCCAAAGCTGTAGTTGTTTTTTGACAATTTTAACAGTAGTTTGTTAGTGGATCTCAGTGTTCTATTTTTAGTTTCTGTAAGTACAAGCATTTTGAGAGATGGACATTTTTAGGTTGATATATAATTGAGTAACTTTGCAAGAGTTGGTTGAAAGATAAGAGATTTGGTAATTCAAGCCATTTAGTTGTCTAAGCAGGATGAAATGGTGGGTTCTGTGAGATAGGCCTGCAGCGAATTTTGGAATTTTCTGGTAGCATGCTGCTAGCTTACTTAAGTCTGTCTTTCTGAGGTTTGTGGATATAGCACACACTTACATTACAGTAAATAATAGATGGGTCCTGTCAATGGGTTGTCTGGATGCCAGACAAGCTTTAATTCAGTGGAGAAAGCTTACTTTTATGCGGGCTTTTCTAACTACTTCTGATATATGCTTATAAAATCTCAAACAGTTATGAATGGTGATGCCTAGTAGTTTTTCAGAGATTGCCTTGATTATAGTGTTGTTAGATGATGAGATTTTAAAGTGCTGACTGAGACTGTTTGTTTTGTGATGGTTGTTGGTAAAAAGCATTAATTTGGTTTTCTTAGGGTTTAGGATGAGCTGATAGTTGTTTAGATAGGATTCAATGGGAGAAAAGGATTTGTGGATGATTTCTACTACTGTGACAGAGAGTGTGCCATGCAGATGACAGTGGAATCATCAGCATATTGTATAATTGTAGGAAGGTTGGTGGCTGTGTGGAGTTTGTTTGTGAACATGGAGAAAAGGAGAGGACCTAGTATAGAACATTGTGGGACACCTACAGTTACTGATAATAGGGGGTGAGCAGTTGTTTTGCCATTTAATGGTCTGTTGTCATTTGGAGAGATAGCTAAGGAACCAGGTGAGGGTTTGTTTGGATAGGTTAAGGGATGCAAGCTATTGCAAGGGCTGTGGGTATGATACTGTGTCAAATGCTTTTGACATGTCTAGAAAGATTATGTGTATTAGCTGCCCGTCACTTTTGAAATGATTTATAGTATTGGTGAAGCTTATTAGTGCAGTAGTGATGCTGTGGCCAGGTCTAAATCCATGTTTTGAATTGGCTAGCAGATTATTTATTAGGTGGTCCAGTAGTTGTGAGTGGATGCATGTTTCCAATATTTTTGAGAATGGTAATAATATGGATATTGGCCTATAGATGGAAAGCTGTAATGAGGAGCCACCTTTGTGAAGTGGTATAATGTGGGATATTTTCCAAATTTTGGAGATGTATTGTTCAGAGAATGATGTATTAATTAAGACATATACAGGGTAGGAGATGACATCAGCTGCTAGCTTCAGGTATTCATTTGGTATTTGGTCGGTGGCTAGTGATGTCGGTTTTAGTTTAGTTAGTATTTTTTTTATTTTGTTTATTTAAATGGATTGTAGTGAGAAAGTAGCTGGTGTACTAGAGATTGTGGGTTGCAAGTTTGCTAGAGTGTTGTCCTTCACTTTTATAAGAGACAGTCTAAAGCTAATGAAAAAAAGAGATGAATTGGGTAGCTATACTTTCATTTGAGTTAGTGGTGCTGGAGGTAGGGGTTGAGGTTTTACCTGGATGTAGAAGTTGTTTGATAGTACTCCAGAATTTTTGTGGATTACTTTGGTGTTTGTGTTGGATTTTGGTATAATAACTTTTTTTACCATCCTTGATTTGTTTTTTGGCCAGTTTCATAGATGACGATAGTTTTTGAAAGCTGCTTTGCTTTTGTTGGTTTGATATTGGGTCCAGCCAGAGATTGTCCCTTTGTTTTAGTATTTGTTGTGTTTCCTTAGAAAGCCATGGGCAGTCATTTGCCTTGATTCTGACATTCCTAATAATAGCTAGGCTGTTCAGTATTTCAAGGAATGTGCTGTTGCACTACTGAACGGTTGAATCTAGTGGGAGGAGTTTTAGGGGGGAGCAGATGTAGTTTTGGAGCAGTATTTTAAGAGTGTCTTTGGAAGTTACTTTTATTGTCAACTTGTTTATATATTACAGTTTCTGATGGGATGTTGTGAAGTCTTAGGAGGCAAGTTGGTAGGTGATTGCTTTATATCACTGCTGGCTTGCTGGTAAGGATCCGGTTGAGACCTAATATTTTTGTTGCTGTTTTTGTTTACCTTTCTTTGTCTGTCTATAATTTGGGAGACACCATGCAAATTTAAAAAGCAGGAGGGGTGTTCTGTGGAGCATGTTTGCTAGTCAGTATTGAAGTCTCCTAGAATTGCAGTCTCTTGGCTAAATGTGAGTGATGCCCATGAAAGTAGGTTTTCTGTTATATATGGGGAGTTACCTGGGGGTATGTAAACTGCTAGTAGGTCTATTTCTTTAATGTGATTAATTTTTAGTCAGGCTGCTAGAAGTTCAGTCTTATTTACATCTGGGGGGTTTGCTTAGATTTGCTCTGTTTTTGTGTTCTGTCAAGTCTAATAATATTATAGTTGAGAGGTAAGATTTCATTTTTATTTATGACGAGTTTGAGTCAACTTTATGTTAGGTCTATTATTTTAGGGAAATATAGGGATAGGGTGGCTTGAAAGTTGTGCATTTTGTTTTCTAAGCTAATATTCATGCTAATGAGGAGTATGTCTGATTTGTTTTTGGGCTTGTTGGTAATGAACAAGGGGTCATTTAATATAGTAGGCTGATTTCATTGCTTTGTGATATGGGGATTTTATTGTGAAGATTTGGGTCCTGGGTTGGGGTGAATGTCAACAGATTTGGGTTCTGGGTTGGAGTGAATGTCACCACTTAATTGTAAGCTGGGCTTTTTATGATGAGATGGGTATGGTAGATTTGTTTCTTTCTGGGAGAGTGTAGGAGGTTTGTGTTAGTGAGTGCTTGTGATAAAGTATCTATATGAGCATAGCTCCATATCGGAATAGTTGAAGAGCTGTGGTGATATTAGGAAATTGGTGTGTAAGGTTGGGTAGAAGATGGGAGTATGAGAGTGTGAGTTGTGATAATGTTATGGTTCTAAGGATTAGTGAGGTGCTGGGCTGGTGCTAGTAAGGTGATAATGGTTATGTGTAGAAGTAACATTTTCTGTATCATGTTGTAAGATTGTGAATTAATGAGCATGAGTAGTAGGGAGCAGTTGGAGTATGAATTTACTATGTAAGGGAGGAGTTGAAATGCTGTATGTGGTAGTGTAATTGGTTAGATTGGTGTGGGTAAATCTGATTGGATGATTAGATCAAATGAGTGTAGTTTGGATAGTATAAAGGAAACTGAATCAGGTTAGGTGGGAATGGGGGTAGGATAGGGCAGCAGAGTGAACCTGAGCATAGCAAGGGTGAACTGAGTGGGTTGAAATTGGAATCAGTGCTACCTAAGCAAACCAATGAAAACAATCAGTAACTACAGGTCTGCAAGGTAGTTCAATCCAGTGTTAGGTAAAGAGTTTAGCCTTAAGATGTACTCTAACAGGAAAAAAATAATGAGGATATTGTTTAAGATATGTTGCACTAAGTTGGATGGATGAAGCACTTGACCAGGTAAGCTGTGATGTACTCTACTAATACAGAGCCAAAGTTGCAGTAGAGGAGGGCTGGGAAATGCAGGTAATGAAAGTTAATGCTAGGGGGGTAGAGAGTGGACTGGGATTAAGGGGAAAGTAAAGAGAAAAGGAATTTCTTATGAAATATACGGGATAACTTTTATAACTCTTTTTAGTAGATAACAAAAAGTTGAATATTTATACATATGAAACAGTACTTATTTCATACAACTCCACAAGCTGAACATCATCAATATATTTTATTTTTTATAGTTATTTATATTTGTTTTAAAAATATGATTTTTTTTAATTTGTCAAGCTAACAACATAATTTTTTTTTTATATACAAACAAGTACTTTGTAGCTTGGCAGTACTGCATAATATTGTATTAACAGCATAAATATATCTGTTGCAGTTTTTGTTTTCCCTTATAATATAACTTTAAATAAGGTAAGTATTGGTTGGGAATGCATGAGTATTTTTTTTTATTTTTTATTTTTTTAATTTTGTTTTAAAACAATAAATAAACAAATCAATTATAAAATAAAACAAATAACTATTTACATAGGTTTACAGGTGATCAATACATCAAAGTTATATATATCAACAATTAATATTTCTCAGGCAAGTCATTAAGTTTAAGACAAGATTTATATGAATGTTCAATATTAGAAGTTCTCATCTTTATAGTATGCAATTCACCACTGCAAACAATTTTTTTGCCATACTAATCAATTCAACACTAGAGGGGTTAACTTTATTTTTACAACTTTTAGTAATTACCTTTCTGGCTTCTTTCGGCTTTTCCCAGTTAGGGGTCGCCACAGTGGAACTCCGGTCCGCTAATGATTGGCAGTAGATTTTTACAGTGCCAAGGTGCCAGCCCGATGCCCAGCATTCAATGAAGCACGCCCATTCCCATATGTCTTCTGAACACCACTCGAGCACAGGGAGAACATGCAGACTCCACATAGAAGGAACTCCAGATGATAATCAAATGGGAGAACTTCTTGCTATTAGGCTAAAAAGGACAACAACGTTTCTGGCTATGACAAGAACAGACCAAATAAGAGGCACTTGGGTTTTTGGAGTTATCTGAAGATTTGGAGCATTAAATAAAATGAAACACTTAGAAATATTAAATCTATCTGATCATAGAGCTTGAATGAATTTATAAATTTATTTCAAAAAAGGGGAGGTGACTTCAGATTCACAAACCATATGCCTTTAATACTATATGATTTATATATAATTGTAATTTTGTTAGGAGTAACAAATTCTCTGTGTACAAATTTCCAAGTGTAAATTGTCCAATATATGAAAATATAGTTTTATCTGTAGATTTTAATATTATTTTCTTGCATTCTTCAGAGAAGTCTTCATTATTAATTTTTGAGGAGTAGCTCCAAAAGGAATTGCCTACAGATGTGAAATCAAACTTAAGAATGTTATAAATTTTTGACAAATATGATTTATTTTTCATTATATTATTATTGATATTTATTAAGAATTTGAATAATTTGGGGAACAATTTCTTATCTAAGTTAAATATCTTATTAGTCTCTAAATATTTGAAAAATTAACCAGTTCTCAGAATCTTAAGGGTATTTGGACCTTAAATTACCAGCAGTATATATATCAGTGCCATTTAGGAATTGATGCTAATAATGTAAGTTAATTTGTTGTTTCAATGCTAGCATTTTGTTGAAGTTATATGTTTCTCATCAGTCATTTGTATATGCAATAAAGAAATATAGAAACTATAAAGTCTTTTATAGAATGGTTAGAATATGTGAACCTTTGGAAAAAGGAAATTATGCTATTTAAATAGGGAATATGAGAAGAGGGTATAATTCCATTTACAATAAAATCTTTTAATAAGCAGATAAAACTATTAGGGACTCTTTCTGTATGAATAGTTGTGATTTATTCATTATTTACTTATAATATTTCTTGACTTATTTGTTTCCATTTTGAATCATGAGGTGAATTTATGCACAATGCCATAACCTTTATAATTTTTACAGAATCGTACAATTCAATATCAGGGAATCCTATTTCCACATTATCCCAACATTTTCTGTGCCAATCAAAGGAAATTCTCGGTTTATTAGGATGCCAAAAAATAAATAAATAAATAAATAAATAGAATATTATTTATCTTTTTTATCAATGATTAGGTGGTGATAGTACTGAAGATTTCAAGACAAACAATAGTTTAGGGAGAATTGGCATCCTAAAAAGTATTAATCATACTTATATGGTAAAAAATAATCTGTACCAATTTGTGGCTAAACTTAAAAATGTTTCAACCCATTGAAAGTCTGTATCATTTCTTTACTATTCGGCATAATGGTTATGCCACGGTATTTCATTTGATTGCTCTTCCATTTAAGTTAGAATATTTTTGTATGTTTTTTTAAATGTTTTATTAATTAATAATGTACTTGTTTTATTATGATTAAATCTTAAGTTTGAGATTTCTTCAAACTGCCTCATAGAGCTAATTATATGTTCTAATGAGTTATCTATACTTCATATTGTTAGTAAAATATCATCAGCAAAGACATGATTCTTTAGTTTGAAATCTTCTTTTATTTTAATACCACTAATGTTCTTATTGGATTTAAGACTATTAGCAAAGGGTTCTATAGCTAATGCAAAAATGTAAAAGTGATAATAGACATCCTTGTTTTATGCCCTTTTGTAGTTTAAAGGAATTAGAAAGAAAATAACCAATTTTGACATCAGCACAAGAGATATTGTATAAATTAATGCAATTAGCCCATTTGAGAAATTATGCACTTTGTTTTAAACAAGTACAATTAATTAACTGAATCAAAAGCCTTATCAAAATCAAGACTAATTGTAGAAAGTTCATTTTATTTTATCTGCATAGTCTATTAAACTAGGTATTGTTATTATATTATTATGCATTTTTCTATTTAAAACAAACCCAACTTGATCATTGTTAATTAGTTTAGGTATAAGTAGATTAATTCTGTTAGTTAAATTTGACATGAACATCTTATAGTCCACATTTAAAAATGAAATGGATCTGTATGATGAGCACTTTGTAGGATTCTTATCTTGTTTTAAAATAGGTGATATAAGGGCATATTTACACGATGGGGGAGGGGCTTCAGCAGTTGTTTTTATTTCTCTGCAGATATTAACCAATATTTTAACTACATCATCTGGTAGTATTTTAAATAGATCTGATACAAGATGATCTAAGCTTGGTGCCTTATTATTTTTTTAACTCTTTTATTTGATCTTTTATTTCTGTTAAAATGAATGGTCAATCATTTTTTTAATTTGTTCACTTTTTATTTTATTATTTATATTTCCCTTAGAAAATGTTCAATTATATCATCATCTAAGTTATTTGTATTATTACCAGGAACAAAATGAAGTAGACTCTGTAGCTTCACAACAGCTTTTTATTCAAAAACTTGAGTGCTTTTGTCCTGGTATCCTAGACTTCATCAGAATGACAATACAACCTATAAACATACTTAAATATATAAAAAGTACAACCCCATGCAACCTAAGTAACCAATCAGAAAATAGAATTAAAGTTTCACACCAAGGTAAAATTAACACTTGTAATACTGATGTACAGCCTTATACTGTTACAAATATAAAAATAGAAAAATCCTAATAAATTACAACGTATAACAAGCTATCAACTACTTAAAGAGACATAATCATTCAGAAGTGGATGGGTCACAGCATTAGCTCTTAAAATCCACTGTAATTCAAAATATTCTAAATAATCTGATTCAGGACCTCCCCTAGGACCTATGTCACACTGGTCAGTAATACAGAATTTAAATACATGGTCCTTATACTCCAAAATGTGACTACACTAGGGGTCCCAAACATGCGGCCAGTGGGCCACATGCAGCCCGCAAAGTAGTTTTCTGCTGCTCATGATCACTTACTAAGGATCTGGTTGTGTGGCAGTTTTTTTTTTGTTTTGTTTTTTTTCCCATATGACTTCTCCATACATCCTGCATAGATTGCATCATCAAATGTGCCTAATAGATGGATATGTGATTGGAGGTGGCAGTCAGGTGTTTTTTCCTCCTCCAATGGCATCTCCTTCTCAAATTAGGCGCATTTGTTCAATTCATTTCTGTGTATTTCTGAGCAGTGGAACTGGCTTTTGGGTATTTTTGCGATCATCTCCTTCCTGCAGACTGACCCTCAAATTGTGTCAGCTGAGTGTTCCTGAGGTAATGTGCTGTAGTGATTCTAGTTGTTTTCTTTGAATATTTGTTAAAATACAGAGAAAATCTGTTTGCAACACAGGGCACCAAATGCAGATCTCTCTGAACATTTAAGTCGGCTGATTGGTGCCCTGTGCTGCAAGCAAATTCTCTATATTTTAACAAAGATAGGGTGATTTCTTTTGGGGGGGTCCTCATTTAAGGTCCTGACACATTCATGTTCCGTGAGGTTCCATATTTCGTCTGTCGCACATTCATTTTTTTAATGGATATCCATGATAAAGAGAGCAGAATGACATTACTTCATCAAGATACATTTTTATATGTAAAGATAGCACATTTTAACCATCGTATGAGCTTCCTAGATGAAGTTATTAGTAAGCTGTTAGTAAGTATTCAGCATTTTGCCCATTTGTCGCACATTAAAAGAGGTAGTGTACCTCATTTTGGAGATGGAGAGTTGAGAGCTAGCTATGGTTGTCGTGTAAATTTTTATATGCTGCCCTTGGAGAATAACATATGTTTATTTGACTTTGTTGTCCGCAGTACTAATGAAAAATGTGTGGCTGTATTGAGTGGTTTTGTGCGTGCGCCTGTGTATATGCAACTGTGTAATGTATGTATTTTGTTTTCCTAAATGGTCTGTAAAGTGATGTAAGTAATGTGATAGTTGCATCTTGTTACTGCTAAAAGTGGAGTGTTGTGATGTCAGTCTCTGTAATATACATGTTATGTGTCAGAACAACAGTTTTTTAAGGTTATAGGAAGGACAGATCTTTTTTTTTCAGTTTAAGCATTTAGTTGTAATTGCAAGTCATACTGAATTTTGGGGAAAACAAATAGTGATCTATAATGACATGCTGATGAAGGGATCAGTGGGGAAATGTTTCATTTTGGTGCTTGTGCCTACTTGACAAACTGCTGATGTGATTGCTGGGCAAAATAAAATGTGTCATTCCGGTGGTTGTGCATACTTAGGCATGCTGAGTCATAAACTATTGCTTACCTAGAAGACTCCCGGTACAGAGAAGCCTACATAACTCATATCCTCTTGCACCACCTAGGATTCACAAAAGTGTGAGTGATGAAGTAAAATGGGCACAGCAACCTGAAATCCATTGGATAGGAATTCATAAACTTGTTTATTGACATTTGATTACCAGGAATGTCCGATTTGGTAGGTGCCGGTTATCTCTGCAGTCTGCACCAACTGCTGCATATCCTGCTGGTTTACGTGGCTGCCTTGGGGAGTTCAGGATAGTGTGGCGTTAACTATGCAAAAATCATTGTGTGTATGTACGCGTGTTTGTGATCCCAACAAAAGTTTGTAATACCAATTAAAAATTAGAAAGCATTTGGAGGTTATTTTGTGGCAGGAATGGAACTGAGAGTGACAGAGAGAGAGAGAAAGAGAGAGAGAGAGAATAATTATTTATTATTTGTGGTCATTATCTGTTACTATGGAAGTGCTTGTTTCAGTATTAGAAAATTTGGAAACTATTATAATTTTCTTTGTATGTTTGTTTATTTCAGACTAGTATTATAAGTGAGTATTAGCGATGTCGCCATCTAAGAAATGAAAGATTGTAGGTGAAAAGTGCGTTTTCCAAGAGAAGTGGGAAAAATTATATTTTTTCAATGAGTTGAATAGTCAAATCAAATGCTATCAATCAGTTTCCATTCCAAAGGAATACAATGTACAGAGACATTATGAAACTATGCATGGTAATGAATATGATGTGATTACAGGCAAAATGAGGGAAAAGAAAGTTCATCAACTAAAATCAGCCTATGCCAAGCAGCGAAATTTCTTCAGAAACCTTAACAAAAAGAGCAAAGATTCAGTACAAGCAAACTTTGTTTTCAGTGAAATGATTGCAAAGTTGTTTCGTCCATTCCCTGAAGGACAGTTCATTAAAGACTGCTTCATAAAAGCAAATGAAATTCTTTACCCAGACAAGAAGAAATTGTTTGAAGGTATACGTTTGTCTGCAAATACAGTGGGCAGCAGAATTACTGAATTGGCCAGCAATGTACACCAGCAGCTACTTGCAGCTGGCAAACAGTTTGAAGCTTTTTCAGTTGCATTTGATGAGAGCACTGGCATAACAGATACCTCATACTTTGCTGTGTTCATTCAAGGTGTGGACAGGAACTTGAATGTTATGGAAGAATTACTAGATCTGTTACCTTTGAAAGGCACAACCACTGGACATGACATATTTGGCAAACTTGAAAAATGTATAGAAAAGTCGGACTTGCCATGGGATAAGCTTGTTAAGGTAACGACTGATGGTGCATCATCAATATGTTCTGAAAAAGTTGGTGTTGTTGGGTTACTGAAAGCAATGCTCAACAGTGGTTTTGTTACTCACATCTTCATTGCACTTCATTGCATTTTGCACCAGGAAGCATTGTGTGGAAAAAGTCTCAAAATGAAGGAAGTCATGGATGTTGTTGTTAAGGTGATTAATTTTATATGCTCTAGAGGTATAAATCACTGCCAGTTTAATGACTTTCTGTCTAATCTTGATATCGAATATGGAGAATTACTCTATCATACCAAAGTCAGACGGCTAAGTAGGGAAGTGTGCTGAAAAGATTCTTTGCACTTTGACAGGAAATAGCAATCTTCATGGCAATGAAAGAAAATGAAATTCCTCAACTAGCTGATCCATCTTTCATATCTAACCTTGCTTTTCTGATGGATAATACATATCTTAATGAACTCAACCTCAAGCTCCAGGGCACAAAACAGATGATAACGTGGATGTATGACAGTGTCAAGGCTTTCAGATGTAAACTTTCCCTGTGGGTGAAACAATTGATGGATGATAACCTAGCTCATTTCACTGCCATACAGTCACTCAGAACTGTCAAAAAACAGTTCTTGAAAGAATATTTAAATGCAGTCAGCAAATTATGAGCAGAATTTGACCGTCGGTTTCAGGATTTCGAGGCACTAGAACCCCTATTTGCCATCTTTACTATGCCTTTTTCCATAGGTGTTGACACTGTCTCTGAAGAATTCCAGATGGAGTTGTTGGAACTTCAGTGCAATAGTGTTCTGAAACAAAAGTTCATAGATGCTGTTGTTCCAGATTTTTATAAGTATATGAGTCAAGATACATTTCCAAAGCTTTTCTCTATGCCTGCTTGAATCCTTGTGATGTTTGTTAGTACATATGTTTGTGAACATTTTTTTCATCTATGAAGCTCAACAAATCTGTTTTACGGTCAAGGTTGACTGATGAACACTTAACAGCTACCTTGGGAGTGGCTGCTTCACGTGGCATAAAGCCTAATGTTGACGTCCTGGTCTCTGCAAAATGTTATCAACTGAGCAGTCAAATTGAAGAAAGGCAATCATTTTCATGAACAACAAATTCTCTGTCTTAGACTTGGGTGCAATTACTAGAATATTTGAAACTATTACAATAGACTAGTATCGGTCTGTTGCTTCAAACCTATTTTTTTGTAACTTACTTTGTTGCTAATTAAAAAAAAAAAATATATATATATATATATATATATATATATATATATATATATATATATATATATATATAGTTTGTGGATGACTTGGACTTGTGGGCCCTTAAAAAATCCTTAGGGTTATTTGTGGCCCTCATGCTCCCTTGAGTTTGAGACCCCTAGTATAAACAATGCATTTTTAGTGTCCATTTTCTTAATATCATACATGTGTTGTTATATCCTATCCTTCAGTGCTCTTAGAATTTTTCCTATGTAAAAACAGTTACTTGACTGATATATGGTGACAGATATCACTCCCTTAGAGTAACAATAGAATCCACCTAGTCAAAGAAGTAATGCGGTACAAACTGTTATACAACTTAAATCATTCACAATGAAATTGAATTTAGGTTTTTTATTTAAGGATAAAAGTGATAAACAAACTCATAAATTATTAAGGCCAAGTGCGTTTTTTGCCAGTTGCTCATCCTGTGAATAGTTTATTTGAAAAAGAATGTGAGCAACAGGTACGTGAGATATTAAAAAACAAACCAGATAATACTATTCAAATGAATTTAACTAGTGAAGAAGTGGGCTTATTAAATGAGATTGTACTTAATAAAAACATTATGGTTATGAAACTAGATAGGGGTGGGGGATTGGTTGTAATGGATGGGGTGGATTATATTGATAGGATGTTCAACATATTATTTACTGACACCTATGACGAGGCTTCAAGGAACAAATTAAATATTGTATATAGGAATGTCAAACTAAATTTGGACCAGATGGTTACTAATGAAGAACTCACTGTTGATGAGCGTAGATACCTATCTATGGACCAACCCAGGATCTCAACTATGTTTGGGATCCCAAACATACACAAAAATATAACCCCTATAGTTGATGCATCAGGCTCTATCACTTTCACTATAGCTAGGTATTTAGACTTTCACTTTAAGAACATTCTCACTGGCTATGAGTACATTATTAAAGATTCATGGTACTTTTTATCAAAAGCTAAAAATGATTTTTACCCTGATGGTTTAATATTAGTTACAGTGGATGTGTGTCTTGTTCTCTGTAATCCCACAGGAGGAAGGTTTGGAAATGTTCTATGAATTTATCTGTCAACATCCAGTTTTTTCTGGAAGGAAAGACAACACCCTAAGGAGTCTAATGGAAATGGTTTAAATGGTTTTAGAAAATAAATTTTTGTTTTTTTTTTTAAACCAAATATACAAACAAGCAAACGGGGTAGAAATGGGGGCAAGATGTGCCCCCAATTTTCCAAATTTTTTTTTGGCCCAATGGGAGAAAACCTGTACTTTTACATCAGGTTTTGAAGAAGAGTGGAGTATGTATGGCAGGTTTTTAGATGATATAGTAATTATTTGGAAGGGTAGTGAGTTACGATTAATGGAATTCTATGATTACTTAAATAATTGTACAGGATTTTTAAAGTTTACCATGAATTTTGAGGCTTAGAAAATTAATTATCTTGATGTAACCATTTACAAAAACAGAATTAATAAAAATGTTGTGTCCACATTATACCAGAACCAAACATACTCAGACTCTTTATTACATTTCAATAGTTGTCATTCTCCACATCAGAAGAAAGCATTAGTTAAGGGCCAATGTGTTTGTTTAGCAAGGATGGTGTCAGAAAACCATTTATTCCTTGATCAATGTGAAATATTGAAGGAAATGTTAGGAAAAAGGGGCTACCCAGACTTATTCGTTGAAAACATTTTTTTGTAAAGTAAGAAGGAAAAGAAATGTTGATATTTATGCACCCATTATAGGCACGTTTGTGTTTAGTACTGAATTAAACACTACCTCCACGAAGAATACGAATGACGAGTGGAACAAGTCATGCATTGTACCATTTAACAAGGACGTTTACTCTATTTGTAGTATAATAAGGAGAAACTGGGATCTTTTTAGAGCTGACCCAGATTTTCTACAGGTTGTTGGAGAGAAACCCAACATTGTATATAAAAATGCAGCTTTAAACAGCTGCTGGAAATGGTAGAGAAAAAACTATAAGAATGGAAAAATGTCAAAATGTGGGGCTTGTGCCCAATGTAAGAACATTTTGGTGTGTAATAATGTGTGTAGTGGGGGACCTACTGTTATAAAAGTTCCAAGCAGATTCTATTGTTACTCTAAGGGAGTGCTATATGTTGCCATATGTCAGTCATGTAACTGTTTTTTTTACATAGGAAAATACTGTAAGAGCACTGAAAGACAGGATATACCAACATCTGTATGATATTAAGAAAATGGACACCAAAAATGCATTGTGTAGACACATTTTGGAGTATAAGGACCATGTATTTAAATTCTCTATTATTAACCAGTGTGACTTAGGTCCTAGGGGAGGTCCTGAATCAGATTATTTAGCATATATTGAATTACAGTGGATTTTACAAACTAATGCTGTGACCCATCTGGGTCAGAATGATTATGTCTCTTTGAGCAGTTTTTTTTAAGAATGAAAGCTTGTTATATGTTGAAATTTTTAGAATATTTGTATTTTTATATTTGTAAGAGTAAAAGGCTGTTCATCAGTATTGCAAGAGTTAATTTTACCTTGGTGGAAAACTTTAATTAATTCTACTTGTTGATAGGTTACTTAGGTTTTATAGGGTTGTACTTTTTAAGTATTTAAGTATGTTTGTGGGTTGTACTGTCATTCTGATGAAGTCCAAGATACCGGGACAAACGAAAGCGCTCAAGTTTTTGAATAAAAAGTGGTTGTGAAGCTATGAGATCTACTTCATTTTGTTCCTCGTTGCTTTTTTGTCCTGTTGGATTTGTTCTTATTTGTATTATTAGTTAGACTTTCATAAAATATTTTAAAACCCTCAATAATACCTTTAACAGCTGTTCTTCTTTCTTTTTTTATTTTACATGTGTTATCCTTTCTTTGATATGATTTAGTTTATTGTTTTTTGAACTAAGAGCAAGTTTATGCAAGCTTAAATGATTTACTGAATATGCCTAAAGTTTAAGTTTTTCCAGGTTTATTGAAACTTTATGATTTAGAATTTCAACATACTTTGTATTTATTTTTTTAAGTTGACTGACAGATAATGTCATTTGGTTTTAGATTTAAATTTAGTGTTTCTATTTTGGCCTATAGTGTATTCAATTCTTTGTCCTATTCTCTTATTTTACTAATATACCAGCTTGTAACTTTTCCATTTAAGTAAGTCTTTAGTGAATCTCAGAGGACAATGTCAAAGACGTCAACGTTCATGTTTATTTCTAGGAAATTTTTGAATTCTTTAACATACCAATCCTTGAATCCTTTTATTTTAATAATGTATGCTGGTAATCTCCTGCAATGTATTAAAATGTCAGTTTTTAAAATAATATTAAAGATTAAGGCATTATGGTCCAATAATGGTCATGAATCTATAGAAACTTCTTTGATATGTGATAATTTTTTGAGACGAAAATGTTATCAATATTTGTCTGTGAACCATGTCTATATGAATAATGGGTAAACTGAAGTGAGTTTATTTTCCTTAGCTCATATATATTCTTTAAATTTATTAGATTTACAAAATATGTTAAGTGTTTGGATGAAGATGTGATTCTCAGCTTTCTATCTGAATTGGAATCTTTGTCTAATAAATTACAATTAAAATTGTCAGCCATAATGACTTCAACTTTCATGTAATAGGTTATAGTGTCTAAGTTTTTTTTTTGTATCTTTAGCTCCAACTCTTTGAATCCAATA
Organism: Protopterus annectens; assembly: GCF_019279795.1. Taxonomy (NCBI): domain Eukaryota; kingdom Metazoa; phylum Chordata; order Ceratodontiformes; family Protopteridae; genus Protopterus; species Protopterus annectens. The sequence goes on along the minus strand of NC_056736.1, from coordinate 208,153,793 downwards.
AGAGTTTACAATGTATATAGTTTTCTGCTCCACTCAATTGTAACAATGCTTAGCATACCATTTTTATCAAATTAGGTATCTTTTACTTTAGGCAATATTGGTGAATTCTCCCTTAAAATGAGGAGGGTTCCTATTATTTTAGCTCAAAAGCCAGAACATGTTAAAAGCAAATAATACTTTAATGAAAGTTTATTTACATGTTTCTTAAGTAAATATGTTTCCTGCAAAAATACCATTTGAGCTTTATGTAATTGGAAGTATTTGAACAGACTCCCCCTCTTTACTGGATTATTCAAGCCATTAATATTAAGAGATATGCATTTAAAATCAGACATTTATATAAGAGAAAAAACACAGGTATAATGAAATCACATTTATGTACAGAACTTATTATATACTTTATATATGACAATATGAAATTCTTCACCTATGGACAAACGTTTGAAAGAAATAAATAATTACCTACTGATATAACACTAAAATATTCTACAATGGAATAATGTAATCTTAGTTTGTTGAAAAAAATGAACAAACTATCTCTCAGACTCTACATTAGCCAATACTTAGCTCATGCTTCTGATTCATATTAATGTGTCCCATATTTTTAGTATGCATTATCTTAAAAAAGCATGTCACTAAGTTATTATGAATAAGAAAGGTTAAACAGGTGTTTACAATCTTTATTATAAGTTGACTAAACTGAATATCTATAATCATCTTTTCCTGTACCTGACATTATCTCCCTAGTCTACTATAGGGAGGAAGTCAGTTGTTATTTTGATTTTTAATAATTTATAGGTCAGATGATTTATATTCTTTCTATTTTATTTATGTGTAAAGTTGTTTATAGGATCATAAGTTCATAAATTAGTAGCAGGCTAACTGCCCTTGTGGGCCATTCAAACCCTGCCGTTACCCCATGTGAGAATCAAACCTGCACCTTGCACCTATAAGTTAACCACTAAGCCAACCTTCTACCCTTGTAGACAGAGTTATAGTCTTTATATACATATTTACTTATTATTCTGATCTCTTTCTATTTCTGTTTGTATCATATGTCTTGTACTATTACTATATTCCCAGGTTTTATATTTTAGCTATAATCCTTGTGTAGAATATCATATATTAGAATGTTTATATTTACCCTTATATATTTCATTCACTTTAATCGTGTACTACTGTTAGAATCAGATATATATTTTTCCTTAAATGTATGTCTAATAGCATCAGAACAATCATCTGAAAAATCTACCCTTTTAAGATTCAAACTTTCCATAATAAATTGTGCTGAGATATTAAGTTTTGTTATCATTACAAAGAGACAATAATAAAGAAACACAATCCTAATTTTTTTAAAGTGACTTTCTATAAGCTAGTATATAAATTAGCCTTTCTGTATACTGAAAACATTCAGAAGTATTTAATTCCTGTGAGTGACTTAGAATGTAATTCACTGTCTTTTGCTTATTATCTGACTTGTTTTCATTGACATCTTAACATATAATTCAAAATATAAGCCCCGGGATTCATGAAGCTCGGCGCAAGGCCGGTGTAAGGCCTGCGCCGGCGGTGCAGTGAATAGTCGGTGTAGTAGCGCCATATGCATAGTAATGAGTGCGCGCCGCAACCACAGACACATGCGTAGGTTACGTGAGCGAGCCCAAGTAGGATGCATCCGGAGGCGTGGCTAAGCCGGCAGGCGATGAGCAACCTAAAGTGCTGATTTCCACAGGCCGCCCATAATAGTAATGGCACCAGCCAGGGCCCGTGCAGAATGAAACGCACGCAGAGTATGCAACATAGTACCTGTCCCAACAAAACAGAGAAGCAAACACAACCCACGAAGCCCTAAGTGCACCCGTCCAAGGAACAAAGGATACGCTTAATACCGTGTTCGTCCCGCAATGCACTGTCAGTGGGCATACCCAGAGAAGGTGAACCGCAGCATGTCAGCGAGCTGCACAGACATAGGAGTAGCGACATGGGCATGGTCACCAGGGTTACCAACTGTCCCACTTTGCTATGGACAGTCCCTCATTTGACAGTCGTGTCCCGCCAAAAACCGAAAAATGGCAAATGACCTGAGATTTCCGGACAAAAATATTCCCTCAATATACCTTTAACAGTAGCATAAAACATATATTTTGTATATGAAACACATACATGGCATAAGAAACAGAATAAGCAACCCAAATGCTATGAGAATAAGCGTATATTTTGTCAAAAAAGTGAAGTTCTGTCATCTCTACTTGCTGTGGGTATGTGTTGTCCTGCAAAATCCGATGTTTCCACAAAAGATGTCCCACTTTGGGCATTGGAAAAGGTGGCAACCGTAATGGTCACCAGCAGTAGTGAGAGTACACAGCCGGGTAGCCATGTCAACATAACAACAAGAAGGAACCAAGATACCCTAAACACAGGCAAACATGTGCATAGCAACATGTACCACACCCAGCAACGTGCTCGTCGCATACACAGGATGGCGTATGTCTAAGCGTGATATCCCGAAGCAGAACCCATGCATGCAAATGTAATACACAATAGCCCCATTATAGCATGTAACCCCCACCCATGTACGACAGTGCACCCAACCCAGCTAGCAGCCTTGCGCAGCTACACACCTACACACAATGGGCATACCTGAAATGTGGTAAGAAGTATTGTCTTAGGCAGTGCCACGCGGGCAAATATGTACCCCACATGTTAACAACCCACCTCAGGTACAGATATGCAAATGGCTGCATGTGAATGTGTCGGCAGAATGTGTACATCCCGCATGTGGTATGGACCCGTCCAAACACCATAGGCTTGCACACGCCACGGTGCACATAACTGTACACATGTGGACAAGTCGGGATGTTCAACCACCGTACCGATGATTAGCTATGCAGACATGTCAAACACATATAGCGGAACATCTGCCTACCAAACAGGACGTCCTAACAGGGTGCCACAGGCACAGAAGGGGAAGGTGGGACATCACATGTGGAGAGTAGCGTTGCCGGACGACCAAACACCCACGGCCAAGGCAAAGGACGGAATAACATGCATATGGCCAGATGGATGTTGTTAGAAAAATATAAATAGAAACACATATGAAGTGCCAGTTTAGAAGCAAAATAGTATATAATGCATTGTATTCTACTGTACAATATGGCAGTAGAAATGATCTTGCATGTAATTGGCTGAAGCTTAGCTGCAGTGTGATTGAACTCTGACCCTGGCAGTAACCAGTTCAGCAGGCTTATGTCTTTCAGCATTAATTATCTGCTAGGTTAGAGAAAAATAAATGTATGTACATGTATATCTTCCTCCCTTCCACTGAGGACGATGGCCTTGTGAGCTCTATCGAAGATAGAGTACAACTCCTTACCAGAGAGACAAAGGAACGTATTAAGAAATGAACTGACTATTGTATCCGAACAGTCCAGGGTCCTTGAAAGAGCAACAATTACAGAAGGACACTGTAATTGACCAGGTGCCTTGCAAGGCTGTGTTATTCTCATGGGGAAACATTTTAAAAGCATTACCTCAGCACCCTCGTATGAATAGAATATTGCGGACCATAGTGATGGAAATGCCCTGTGACTGACCACGTCAGTAAGGTGGGCAAAAGCTGATTGTAAACACTATATAAACAAATTGCTGCCTGTATAGAGTCAGACAAAACTCTTATACTTGTACTGTATAGTTTTTTGCCTCCCGGTGTACACTACTAAAACGTTGTGAACCTGAGCTTCCTGTGTTATTGACTGTCATTTAGAAAAGCCTACTGATTTCTACAGTCTGGTTTTAACAACTTATTTGACATTGTGGTCCTTCTTAGCCGGAATTCTCTTGGTAAGCTACAAGTCAGAGTGCATGGGTGGTAAGAGATCTGCGCAGGAGAAGTTGCCTAAATGGTTCTTCCTGAGTGAAAAGACCTCCGACTGAATTGTTGTGTGTAAAGAGGCTGTCCACTTTCTAATCTGTGGCTGAAAAGCAGAAAACTGGATCCCAAGAAGAAAACATGCAGTCATAAATGGGAGGCTCAGGTAAGGAGAGTTTGCCTCTTTGTCTCTGTTGTAGATCAGGGACCAGGCTACATTGTGTTTTTGTTAACAGTTGTGATAGCAGGTCGAAGACCAATTCAAGTAGTTTTACATTTGGACATAGATCAGGGGAACACAGAGTAGAGTAAATAGTCATTGTAGACACTACAGTGGATACAGGGAAGGAGATACCACGTGGTATGAGAGAAGGGTTACGTAACAGCCGTTTAGAGGACATGGGAAATTAGTGCACTAAGAGATCGTGAGATCCGCCTTTGGCGGATGATGCGAAGTATATGCAATTGCAGAGAGCAGATAATGTGAGATATTTTGCAAAATGGGGTAATAAATATGACTGATGGTATATTAGGCAAAATATCATTAGTGAAATATTGGAATCACTTAAAATGTGATGCAGATGTTCTAGGTTTACCACCTGTCCCACTTTGCGAGGGACAGTCCCTCTCTGGGCAGTTGTGTCCTGCAAAAAAACTGAACAAATGGCAAATGTCCCGATATCTTAGGACAAAACTATTTCCTATATTTTCTTTAATAGTTGCATAAAACAGTTATTTTGTATCTGAAACACCAAAATATTATAATAAACAGAATAAGCAACTCAAATGCTACAAGAATAAGTTTCTATTCTGTCAAAAAGTAAATTTCTGTCCTTTGTACTGGCCGTGGGTATGTTTTGCCCTGCAAAATCTGACGTTCCTACCAAAAATGTCCCACTTTGGGCATTTGAAAAGGTGGCAACCCTAAGATGTTCAGGCGAAAAAACAGCGACATTTGGGTATCCCTCAAGCACATAGGTGGATTGAGGTAGTGAACCGAAGGGAACAGAAGACTAAAAATGCGAAAGCATCATACGTAGACAAAGAAGATAATAATACAGTAGTAGCGACGGCCCCCCCTCCACCCCCTCCGATACCACATCCAGGATATGAAGCGGGAGGGCAGGCTAGTCCCCCCCCACGTTATCCTGTGGCAACAGAGGTATCACAACAACCATTTGTAAGAGAAGCTATTGAAACTACATCCCGAACATGTAAAACACCTAGGGACACTCAACTAAGAAGAGAGTCACTAGAACAGAGTGAGGAAATCTGTCAATTAATTGAAGTACCGGACCCTCAGGCAGGACAGGAAGGCCAGGACCCAACTCCCCTAGTGTATAGACCGTGGACACCGGAAGATATCCGGAAAGTTGCAGAGGGAATTCCCCATCCACAAAGTAATCACTATTCACCATGCAATACCCCTCTATCTCCTGTTAGAAAAGCAAACGGGGAATGGCGGATGGTACAGGATTTACAAGCTGTAAATCATGCAATAATACCTAGGGTACCGATGGTGCCAGACCCACACACTATATTGAATGATATGAACCGCAACAGAAGTATCTTACCGTGGTAGATATAAGCTATGCTTCCTTTTCAATACCTATACATCCAGATAGTCCGTATTGGTTTGCATTTACATTCAGGGTAACAGATACAGCCATACTCATCTACCGCAGGGATACTGTGAAAGTCCAACAATATTCGCACAGGAGATGGCTAGCAACCTGCCGGGGTTTACTCCACCCGGGGGCAGTCAAGTTCTACTTTATGTGGATGACATCCTGCTTGCGGCCCCTACCCAGCAGCAATGTAGGGAAGATACAATAGCATTATTGAAATATTTAGCAGAACAGGGACATAAAGTAAACAAGCATAAATTGCAACTTTGGAGAATAAGTTCAAGTACCTGGGATATGTGGTATCCAAGGAGGGTAGAACATTAGATGAAGATAGGAAGGCAGCAATTTCACAAGCACCCAAGCCAACTACCAAGAAGGGAATGATGTCCTTCCTGGGATGACTAACTTTTGTTGAAGCTGGTTACCAAACTATGCTTTTGAATCGGCTCTATTGTCTGCTTTAATCTTTAATACACCTATGGCAGCACAAGATATACTACACTGGATTCCAGTAGCAGAAACAGCTTTCTGCAGACTAAAACGATTGATAGCTTCAACATCTGTTTTAGGTCTCCCGAATTATCATAACAGATGTTTTCAGACTGTAGATTGTAAGCAGGGATATATGACGTCAGTCTTGACGCAACAGCATGGAAGTAAGCAACGCCCCATAGCTTACTACTCATCGCAGTTGGACCCAGTGGCATGGTCATTGCCACATTGTGTACAGGCAGTTGTTGCAGCAGCCATGGCAGAACAGGCTTCGGCATCAATGGTATTATTCCACCCTCTCACTGTGAGAGTGCCTCATGCAGTTGCGATAATTTAGCTGCAAGAGAAAATAGCATTCCTGACCCATGCTAGACATCTTTCTTGTTTGACCATACACCTGAGTCAACCTCATATGGTGATTGAACATTGTACAACATTAAACCCATCAACGTCACGTCCGACACCTGTGTATGGCACTAGGGTTACCACCTGTCCCACTTTGCGAGGGACAGTCCCTCTTTGGGCAGTTGTGTCCTGACAAAAAATTGCAAAATGGCAAATGTCCTGAGATTTTAGGACAAAATTATTTCCTATATTTTATGTAATAGTTGCATAAAACAGTTATCCTGTATCTAAACTACCTAAATGTTATAAGAAACAGAATAAGCAACTAAAATGCTACAAGAATAAGCTGTTATTTAGGCAAAAAAGTTAAGTTCTATCCTTTGTACTGACCGTGGGTTAGTGTCGGCCTGTAAAATCTGATGTTTGTACCAAAAATGTCCCACTTTGGCCATTTGAAAAGGTGGCAACCCTATATGGCACACCACACAGTTGCCTACAGGAAATGGAGCAAATAACTTTACCCAGACAGGATATTACTGATATACCCTTAGATGATGCAGAGGTGACAGTTTATGTGTACGGATCATGTAGAAAGGGTCCTACAGGAAAGAATCAAGTAGGTTATGCAGTAGTTACTGATATTGAAATTGTAGAAGCCCAACCCCTGCAGCATAACTTGTCTGCTCAAGCAGCAGAATTGATAGCTTTAACACGTGCTTGCACTCTAGCGAAAAACAGATGTGTGGACATATATACCGATAGTCAGTATGCTGTCTCTACAGTGCATGTTTATGCGCAGCAGTGGAAGAATGGGGAATGATAACATCCACTGGTAAACCGATTAATCATGCGCAATTGATCTTGAATTTATTAGATCCCATTCAGTTACCTACTAAAGTAGCTAATTGTAAATGTGCAGCTCATACAAAGCAACAGGATAAGATTACGAAAGGTAATGCACGAGCTGATGCAGCTGCAAAACAAGCAGCCTCACACTCAGAAACTTTCTTTTTGAATGAGGAATGACAATTCTCAGAGATTCTAGATTTAGAAATGTTAGAAACAATGTAAACATCAACTACGAAAGCAGAAAAGCAGACGTGGGTAAGACGAGGAGCAATCCTTGAAGACGGACTGTACATCTCCAAAGTGAGAAAGCCAATATTAACGTCTAATTTATATAGATATGCGGCTTTGTTGAGCCATGGGCAGAGCCATGTCTCAACAGGGGGGATGGTACAGTTGGTTAACAGAATATTCCTAACATACGGAATTAGGAACCACATACAAACATTTTGAGCAGCGTGTCATATTTGCAGTAAACATCATGCACAGGGAGCATTCCAACCGAAGTGAGGGAGTTTCCCTACACCACCATATCCGTTCCATACTATTTGTATGGAGTTTATAGAGCTGAATAAATGTGAAGGGAAGAAATACTGTTTAGTGATTATAGATATTTTCAAAATGGGTATAAGCATTTCCAACCAGGAATCCGGATGCAGCAACAGCGGCAAAGGCCCCAGTAAAATAAAGTATCCCTAGATCTGGCATACCGGAAAGAAGCTACAGTGACAATAGAACACATTTTGTGAACCAGACAACCCAGCAACCTGGGGGATACTTTGGGATTTCCTTGAATAATCATTGCACGTACCACCAACAGTCAGCATGACTGGTGGAGAGGTACAATGGGATTTCGAGAAATAAGTTGAGGAGGTTGATGTGTGACACCCAGACGAATTGGATTTGCTGTCTACCTCTAGCATTGCTGAGCATGACAACAGTTCCAAATGTAAAGGGTTTGACCCCTTTGAAGTAGTATTTGGAATGGCATATTATGTGCCACAGTGGAAAGCTCTCATGCCTGCAGAGCTGGAGGTCGATGGCTCATTAGCCAGTTACATGAGAGGATTGTTAACCAATAACACTGTTTTGCAGTTAAACTCTTTTTCAGATAAAGAACAAATGAAGCCAGACGCAGAGCTGACTCCAGGATCCTGGGTGTGGTTGACTGTTATCCAAACAAGTAACCGGACGAGTCCAACGTGGGAAGGTCCGTACCAGGTACTGTTGGCAACGCCTACTGCAGTAAAGGTTGCGGAGAGGTCATCCTGGGTTCACCTGACCCTTTGCAAACCGGTAAAGAATATCCAGTCTGATTTACATGTCGTAGCCGATATACCACAGAGACAGAATGACCAGGGGCAGAGTGTATAACAATACAAAGCAACCCCAAAGACATTGGTTTACTGTCCTACTGATCATACACCTATTAACCATGTTTGTGGTGACTTTTCTTTGCTGGGATCTTTCCTGCATATAACTACACAGATACAAATAATGAAACGTGATGAACTGGCCACAGATTGGCATCCAAACCTCAACACATACCTAGCCATGAAGCGTGTGCATGTAGAGACTATGAACATTTCAAATTGCTGGGTTTGTACTGCCATACCTACAGCATATGGAGGACTTTTGATGTCTGCTGTCCCCTTGGGGATAAATTGAGACTTGTGAATATCAACCTTTTGATACAGGTTCTGTGAGATCACAGGACAAAGTGGCACTGTACTTACCTGTTACACAAAAAGGAATTGTTTGTTTTTATAAACATGATACAGTCCAAGTTGGTGGGAGTAATTGTAACATAACTGTGTCTTACAAATGTCATATAAAAGCCAAAGATCACAGTACTAGTTGTAGCATGATTTATGATTCGTATGTAAGCTTAATGAGAACAACGTGGAAAGATGTGCAGAAACATCCTGAATTGTATAAACAGTTGTCTGTTATAGACAGGAAAATGTTACATGCAGAGTTAACCCGCATCAGTAGTAAAGTAGAATATTGTTATTTTGTTTGTGGGGAAAAAAGCATATCAATGGTTACCTGAGAATTGGTCCGACAGTTGTTTTTGGGTTATCTGGTTCCAGCCATATGACATACTGCAGAATTGCCTCTGGGTACGATACGAAATGTAAGAGATATAGCTCGAAGAACTGGGAACTCAGTCGAGAAACCTACTAATCCAGTGGGTGAAATCGAAGCTGTTTGGAAAGATCATTCTTCTGTAAGAGATAAAGGAAAATTGACTCCTATGGACTTGAGTGACAGTGTTATATCCTGAGCTGGAATAATCCCAGCTTATGGAGCAGTGAAATCAATCAAGGAACTGAGGAAGTTGTCAAAACCTCTCGAAGTAGTGAGCAATGCGACTTTTCCGCTCTCAAACCTGTGACTGATGAACTGAATGCAATGAGAACTGTTGTGCTACAAAATGTAATGGCTCTTGACTGCACCCTGGCGGCGAGAGGTGGTACGTGCGCGCTTATCAAAGAAGACTGCTGTGCGTATATACCACATAATAAGCACGATATCAACGACCACCTAGAGGTAATACAGCAGGTATCAGCCATGGCGGAACCAGGCCCAAACCCACTGACGAACTATTTCCAGAAACCATTTGGTGGATGGGGTTCACTCATAATGAATATCTTGATTGCCATTTGTGTTGTTTTGCTCATATTGGGAGCATGTGTCTGTTGGGATACCTTGTATGAAAGGATTAGTTAGGGACTCTGTTGACGATCTGTAACCGAGACTATGTATCAAGACCTGGAGTGGAATTTGTTAATACCAAATGAAATTCTTTCTGAAATGTAAAACAAATGACTTGCCTAGTTAAAAGTTCCAGAGAGGAAGAGGCTAGGGAATGAAATAATGTTGTATATGTTTCTGGATAGAATAAAAGCATTAAAAGGAGGGAGAATGTTAGAAAAATATATATATAAACATATATGACGTGCTAGTTTAGAAGCAAATAGTGTATAATGCATTTTATTCTATTTTACAATATGGCAGTAGAACTTATCATGCATGTAATTGCCTGAAGCGTAGCTGCAGTGTGATTGAACTCTGACCCTGGCAGTAACCAGTTCAGCAGGCGTATGTCATTCAGCATTAATTATCCGCTGGGTTAGAGAATAATAAATGTATGTACATGTATATCTTTCTTCCTTCCACTGAGGAGGATGGCCTTGTGAGCTCTATCGAAGATAGAGTACAGCTGCTCACCAGAGAGACAAAGGAACTTAGTAGGAAATTAACTGACTATTGTATCCGAACAGGCTTGGAACCTTGACAGAGCAACATTTACAGAAGGACATTCTAATTGACTAGGTGCCTTGCAAGGCTGTGCTATTCTCATGGGAAAACATTTAATAAGCATTACCTTAGCACCGTCATATGAATAGAATATTGTGGACTATAGTGATGTAAATGCCCTGTGACTGACCACGTCATTAAGGTGGGCAAAAGCTGATTGTATACACAATACACATAGAGCTGCTTCCTGTATAGAGTCAGACAAAACTCTATACTTGTACTGCATAGTTATTTGCCTCCTGGTGTACACTATTAAAACGTTGTGAAACTGAGCTTCCTGTGTTATTGACTGTCATTTTGAAAAGCCTAATGAGTGTTACAGTCTGATTTTAACAACTTAATTGACAGATGTGTATATCCTAGCATGGGAATAGGCCAAGCCAACCACCACAATCGCCATGTGTACCACATACAAACAGCCAGTAACATGCAGTAGTAATGCATGAAGGCATACACGACTGTGGGAATAGCACAGGACATATGGCACGTGCCAAGTGTAGATGCATGACACAAAACCCCAGGATGGGGCTCCCTGCAAAGAGGAACATGTGCCAACCACACCTCCCACAGATGTACCGGCAATGAAAACACATGCCAAACACACAGCAACACTACCGTCCATCCCATGACCACAACGGAGGCTGGTCAAAGACCACCATGAAGCGTGCACAAACAGGGACACGTGTAACCGTTGCCTTAACACCCCCCCATAGGCCAAAGAATAATAGAATGGACATATGCATGTAATGTTGTGAAGGATGTGTGGTAGTCCTCAGTATCACAGTAGTAGGGACACAGATACACTGTAATCAACCGTGATGTATGTGCACTGTAGACAGCATACCTGCAGGTAATACAGAGGACAATCACGTGCCACAGAAATATACACATGAGAAAGAGGATAGGGGATAGACAAGTGTAAATGGGACAAACTATGAACATAGGTTCATAGGTCCATAGGTACAGGGTAGGCTATCTACCCAAGGTCAGCCATAACCCTAGTCCATAGTTAGGATTCCTTTGCCAACCTTCCGGTCCAGAGATAAAATGCCTATGATATTGCCGTACCTCTGTCAAGCAGTGATAATGATGTAATCCCTGGGGTATATCTGCAATCCCCCATCCAACGGACAAGATCCCCCTCGAACAAGGCTAGCAAGGATCTCTGCCTCACATGTACTGTGATGTAGATCCACAGCATAGTGAGTGTCTGGGTGACGTATGTGTCACTCCAACACATCCTATTAATGACCGCGTCAAGGTTCACGTCACCTGCCCTTGTGGTTCCGAGGGATGTAGATACAGTAGGTGAAGCATAGACATGACATATGGGTCAACATGGCCTCGTATGTCAGGCACAGGTCAACACCGAACAAGAGGTATGTGACCGAATGGAGCAGGGGTCCTAACAGTGGGGCAGCATTACACAAATCCCTGACACCCTGCATCTGTATGACAATTAACCTATGAGGCCTTCCCAGCTGCTGTAGGTGTCGGGTCAGATACCCTCCGAATGGGGCAATGTACTCAATCATAGGTGTAACACGTAATGAGTACAAGGAGACAATGACCTACCCTGATCTAGATGTGAATCCCTGCACAAACAGGTGGGCAATGTAGAAGTCCTACCGAACCACGAAAGCAACGTGTGTGTTGAACGAATGGTGACTGACAACCTGTGTCCCCTGATCCCTGGTAATTACCCCCGCGCTCAGTGGACTGCCACCCATATGCCGGACAGGGGTGACCTCGTTCTCCTCGACGGGTATGATTCTGCATTACCTTGCATTTAGCTGTAGGCCATGTCCCTGACAGCAGATATGCATATCTGGGAGGCCCCTTTTAAGGATATCTGTGTCAGATGTCCCTCCCACTATGGCACCCGGTTCGCAGTCATCTACAAACAATGTCGCCCATAACACCCTGTGTGTGCCTGTACTGTGGAAATGTAGATGTAGGAGAGGAGTGGACCCAGGGCAGAGCCCCGTGGGACCCCGACATGCTGCCAGCAACTATGACCGCGTGGGCCGTGTCACATAGCCAGTTTACAACCCATCCTGCGATGTACGTGTTCACATCCAAGCCGATGGGTTTATCAATGATACCCGAGGGGGGTATTGTGTTGAAGGCCTTTGCCAGGTCGAGGTAGGCTGTATGGACTGCAAGACCCCCATCAATGGCCTCGGTGACTGTCACGAAAACGTCAACCATGCTTTAAACGCATGAACTGCCCCTGACCAAGCCAAACCAGGTTGGATGCAAAGTATGCAGGTCCCCTATGCCTTCATCTACGAGCCGCAGTATGATCCCTTCCCATGTCTTTGCAGATAGGTCTCCTCATGGTAATGGGACAGTAATAACCAGGGTCAGTGGAGGCATTGGCCCTGTGACGTGGGACTACAGTCGCCGTGCGACACAACCCGGGTACGTTACCCGAGGTGAGGCTAGAAATAAACAGCTGTCCAAACTGTGGGTCTAATTCCTCAATGAGATCGTGGAGTACACAGTCAGGTCACCAGCTGGTCCCATGGATGCTATGTTCACTACCCTGGAGAGAGCATGTTCCACCCATGCGTCACAGAACATTCGGGGACCACAAACCGCCGGTACAGACATCTCTTCATGTGGGGGGGAGGGTGTGGAGATGTCTTCACCAAACCTGTCAGCCCGTATGTTGGCAATGTGTGTATGTTGAGTAAACTCCACATCATCGTGAACCCAGTCAGAGCATATGTGGGAGTGACCTCCCAGGTGTCCAGCATAGCAAATGAAGGCTGTATGATTGTCAGCCAGGTCCATGGAGATATATCTGTGGAACGTGCCTCGGACCATGTCATGACAGCCTGTAGCTCTACACATATAATGACCAAGGGTGTCATACCTCACAAGGTGTCTGCTCTGCCTTGTAGTAGCCACCTCCTCGTTGTACAGCTTGTGTATGGCTGGGGTACACCACACTGGATGCTTGGCATTGGTACAATGAACCACAGTTGGGTAAGGGAATGCCTGATCCATGCAGTCCTGTAGGTACCGGCAGACGCCATATGTAAGTGATGCAGTGGCTGCAGTACTGTTGACCACTGGCTCAGGGTCCTTAAAGGAGACCACAGTAGTGTTCAGAATTGTGAATTCGGCCTTTGAGAAAGCCATGTGTATGGTAACCGGCAACACCCACAGCAACGGATGTCAATAGCAGAAGCCATTGTCCAAATAACATACATTAACTTCGGCATGACAATATGTATTATTATACATGTATTGACACGTGTCTGCTAATTACATTTGCAAATGGCCGTTAAGACCGTGCCAAAGTGCCCGTGATTTACCTAGTCTGGAGGTGTCGTTCCGACAATAAAGTGGCGATACTTCCCAACCGGGACCTCTGGGGATTAATTAAAGCTTTTGTTAACCTGCAACATTGGATGTACACCATTTGGTTCCGGTCCCGGAAAACATGGTTTCCGTAGCACTACACACTATGGGTAGTCAAGCAGACATCCGCGATTGGTGAACACACAGCAGCAGTCAAACCCACTGGCCACACGGACACAGTCCAACAAGCTCTACACTTTACATATGCACATTGGTGTCCATTGTAGGACCCAAAAATTTTCCCGTACGGAATGCGTGCCAGCCTTCATCGTCACCCACGTGAACCGATAGTCATGACCACGTCACAGCTAGACATATGCACCACAAGCGTGTTCAATGTTGATGATAGCTGTCCATGAAATGCAGCACATATGCACAGAAATCCCCAAAGTTCCGAGTCCATAGAAGTGCGTCGACATCACAGTCCCACACACATGAAGGATGTGTAATGGGTACTGTCGACTGTTACAGTCAAGGGATCCCGGGTATGTAGAAACAGGGCTCGGTGTCGTTTGGCAGGTAATCCTTTGTCCCGCCCCGTGGGAGGGATGTGGGCGTAGCACCTGCCTTACTCCCCACTAATAATGCAAAGCATCCACCGGAGAATGCTAAATGCAAGTGTGAAATGTGTACAGCCCTATACCAGTGTCCAGTAGGCAATTCTCATGGATGGACAAGTGTACGACCAAGATGGCACCCATAACTGCAAACCCGGTGGAATTACACAGCCGTGGTAAGGCATAACACAGGAAATACACATAGGGACTACAGTTGACATTCCCCAGACAAAGTTGGACCGCCGTGCGAACACCGGCGTACACAGCACTCAATCTGCCAGTAACAAAATGGGGAGCACTCGCTACCATACTGCGGAACAGATGGGCAACCTGTGGAACACATACTAATGGCACACCAACAACGTCAACTAGGATATGTAAACTATGGCGTTCCCACCTATGAAGAAAACATGCTTCAATGAATACATAGGGGATCAACATGTTCCGGTGGTGTTATGTTGATAATACAGTGACGGATATGTCCTATTGGGACGTCTGAGGTTTATTTAAAGCAGTTGCTAACCTGCATCTTTGGATGTACACCATTTGTTCACAGTTCTAAATCACCTGGTTACGTAGCACCACGTAGAATGGGTAGTCAAACAGACATCCGCGATTGGGGAACATACAGCAGCAGTCAAAACCACTGGCCAGTTGGACACAGTCCAGCAACATCTAACTTTACATATGCACATTGGTGTCCACTGAAGGACCCAAAAATACCTTCTAACAGAACTCCCTCCAGCCGTTTCCGAACAACAGATGGTGCGATAGCCGTGACTACGCCACAGTTAGACATATGCACCACCAGCGTGTTTAAGGTTGATGACAGGTGTCCATGAAATGCAGGACATATGAACAGAAATCCCCAGATCGACGTGTCCATACATGTGCGTCCACATCCCAGTCCCGCACACATGAAGGATGTGTAATGGGTACTGTCGAGGGTTGCAGCCATGGGATCTTGGGTATGCAGAAATGGGGCTTGGTGCTGTCTGGCAGATAATCCGTTGTCCCGCCCCATGGGAGGGATGTGGGCGTAGTACCTGCCTTACTCCCCACTAATAATGCAAAGCATCCACCGGAGAATGCTAAATGCAGGTGTGAAATGTGTACAGCCCTATACCAGTGTCCAGTAGGCAATTCACATGGATGGACAAGCGTACGACCAAGATGGCACCCCTAACTGCAAAGCTGGTGGAATTACACTGCCGCAGTAAGGCATTACACAGGAAATACACATAGGGACTACAGCTGACATTCCCCATACAAAGTCGGACCGCCGTGCGAACACCGGCATACACAGCACTCAATCTGCCAGCAACAAAATGGGGAGCGCTACCATACAGCGGAACAGATGGGCGACCTGTGGAACACATACTAATGGCACACCAACAACGTCAACTAGGATATGTAAACTATGGCGTTCCCACCTATAAAGAAAACATGCTTCAATGAATACATAGGGGATCAACATGTTCCGGTGGTGTTATGTTGAAAGTACAGTGACGGATATGTCCTATTGGGACGTCTGAGGTTTATTTAAAGCAGTTGCTAACCTGCATCTTTGGATATACACCATTTATTCACAGTTCTAAAACACCTGGTTTACGTAGCACCACGTAGAATGGGTAGTCAAACAGACATCCGCGATTGGGGAACATACAGCAGCAGTCAAAACCACTGGCCAGTTGGACACAGTCCAGCAACATCTAACTTTACATATGCACATTTGTGTCCATTGTAGGACCCAAAAATACCTTCTAACAGAACTCCATCCAGCCGTTTCCGACCACCAGATGATGCGATAGCCGTGACTACGGCACAGTTAGACATATGCACCACCAGCGTGTTTAAGGTTGATGACAGGTGTCCATGAAATGCAGGACATATGAACAGAAATCCCCAGATCGATGTGTCCATACATGTGCGTCCACATCCCAGTCCCGCACACATGAAGGATGTGTAATGGGTACTGTCGAGGGTTGCAGCCATGGGATCTTGGGTATGCAGAAATGGGGCTCGGTGTTGTTTGGCAGATAATCCGTTGTCCCGCCCCGTGGGAGGGATGTGGGTGTAGCACATGACCTACTCCCCACTAATAATGCAAAGCATCCACCGGATAATGCTAAATGCAGGTGTGGAATGTGTATAGGCCATAACAGTGTCCAGTAGGCAATCCCCATGGATGGACAGGCCTACGACCAGGATGGCACCCATACCTGCAAGCCCGGTGGAATTACACAGCTGCAGTAAGGCATAACACAGGAAATGCAGATGGAAACTACAGTAGACACTCCCCATAGAAATCCAGACCGCCGTCGAATACCGGCGCACAGCACTCGATCTGCCAGCAACAACATGGGGATTACTCGCTGCCATACTGCGGAACAAATGGGCGACCAGTGGAACACATACCAATGGCACACCAACAACGTCAACTAGGAAGGTCATAGGATGTTTAAACACTGGCATTCCCGCTTATAAAGAACATCCTTCAATGAATCAATAGGGTCTACATGTTCTGGCTGTGTTATATTGACAATACAGTGGCGTATATGTCCTACTGGGCCTTCTGAGGATTACTTAAAGCAGTTGCCAACCTGCAGCATTACATTAATACCATTTGGGTTAATCGTAATAGAACATGGGTTTCGTAGCACAACATAATATGTGTAGTCAAACACACATCCGCGATTGGGGAACATACAGCAGCGGTCACAACCACTGGCCAGATGGACACAGTCCAACATGTTCTACATTTCACATATGCACATTTGTGTCCATTGTAGGACCCAAAAATTTATTAGCTGCGATCGGGAGACCCAGATGAATGACAGCCGTGACTACGGCACAGCTACATATATGCACCACCAGCGTGTTCAAGGTTGATGACAACTGTCCATGAAATGCAGGACATATGCACAGAAATCCCCAGATTGTCGAGTCCATAGATGTGCGTCCACATCCCATTGCCGCATACATGGAGGATTTGCAATGGGTACTGTCGAGGGTTGCAGCCATGGGATCGTGGGTATGCAGAAATGGGTGTCGGAGTTGATTGGCAGATGATCCGTTGTCCCACCCCGTGTGAGGGATGTGGGTATGGCATATGCGTTACTCCACACTAATAATGCAAATCATCCACCGGAGAATGCTAAATGCAGCTGTGAAATGTGTACAGCCCTATACCAGTGTCCATTAGGCAGTTCCCATGGATGGACAAACGTACGGCCAAGATGGCACCCATAACTGCAAACCTGGTGGAATCACACAGCTGTAGTAAGGCAAAACACAGGGAATACAGATAGGGACTACAGTAGAGACTCCACATACAAAGTCAGACCGCCGTGCGAATACCGGTGTACACAGCACTCAATCTGCCAGAAAAAGAATGGGGTCACTCGCTTCCATACCGCGGAACAAATGGGCGACCTGCGGAACACATACTAATGGCACACCAACAACGTCAAGTAGGAAAGTCATAGGATCCTGAAACTATGGCGTTAACGCTTATAAAGAACATCCATCAATGAATTAATAGGATCTACATGTTTTGGTTGTGTCAGTTTGACAATACAGTGGTGGATATATCCTAATGGGACATTTGAGGATTACTTAAAGCATCTCCTAGCCTGCATCATTGGATTTACACCATCTGGTTTCAGTTTAGAATACCCTGGTTAACGTAGCACTACATAATATGGGTAGCAAGCAGACATCCGCGATTGGGGAACATACAGCAGCAGTCAAACCCACTAGCCAGATGGACACAGTCCGACAAGGTGTACACTGCACATATGCACAATGGTGTTCATAGTAGGACCCCAGAGATTCATCCGTATGCAATGTCAACCAGCTATGATCGAGAGACCTGAAAGAACTGACAGCCGTGACTACGGTACAGCCAGACATATGCACCCCCAGCGTGTTCAGGGTTGACGACAACTGTCCACGGAATGCAGGACATATGTACAGATATTCCCAGATTGTAGAGTCCATAGAGGTGCGTCCACATCCCATTCCCGCACACATGCCGGATGTGTAATGGGTACCGTCGAGGGTTGCAGCCATGGGATCCTGGGTATGCAGAAATGGGGCTCGGTGTTGTTTGACAGATAATACGTTGTCCCACACTGTGGGAGGGATGTGGGAGTAGCACGTGCCTTACTCCCCACTGATAGTGCAAAGCATCCACCGGCTAATGCTAAATGCAGGTGTGAAATGTGTACTGCTCCATACCAGTGTCCAGTAGACAATCGCTAGGGATGGACAAGTGTAGGACCAAGATGGCACCCATAACCGCGAACCTGGTGTAACCACACAGCTGCAGTGAGGCATAACACAGGAAATACAGATAGGGACAACAGTAGACACTCCCCATACAAAGCCAGACCGCTGTGCGAATACCGGCGTACACAGCACTCAATCTGCCAGCACCGAAATGGGGATCACACGCTCCCATACCGCGGAACAAATGGGTGACATGTGGAACACATACCAATGGCACAATATCAACGTCAGCTAGGAAAGCCATACGATGGTCAAACTATGGCGTTCCCACCAATGAAGAACATCCTTCAGTGAATTAATAGGATTAATGTCAATTGACCATGGAATACACCTAATCAACATCAAAGACCCGCTGGCACCTTATGGCACACAAACCAAGACACAAATAGGTAGATGAAACAGTCAACGTAGACATTTCGTCCACGACAGGTCACATGTGGTATCCAAAGGTTACTCCATAGACATGTAAGCACTATCACCCGTAGGCTCCGTGAGACTTACACATAACATAGAGGCGTCCAGGCTTTATATATCCCCACTTACACTTCCATGTGTTACTTTCTGTGCAAACAATGAACATGTAACCACAGCATAGAAAGCACAGATGCAATGATAACCACACACACACATATGTTAACATCTCAGAAGGCATCCTATTAACACATGTATCATATGATATTGTACTATGCCGAATACTCATCAATCAAAGATTTAACAATGTATATGGAAGATATGCATAGCATATCACTGTAATACAGCGGTACAGAACTGAAAGAGTGGACAAATGTGTGCTAACCCTACATCTGTACCTAAACTACATTCCCGTTACGGGGGCTTGCTCCACCTGCCTCTCAAAAGAGGCCTCATCAGTGTTCCATCAGTCAGCCCTGGTGTGTGGCCAACCCTCCACCTACTAATCCAACTAGATCCGCATTCTATAGCATAGCTGATGAGGTCCCCCCTCTGGTATTATAACCTGGACGTCGTAAAACACCGAATGTAGACGTATGCCTTGTGATGTGCCCATATCCGGCCGTAGGCATACGGCAATCCTGCGGCTGCCCAGGGCGCCACACTAGTAGGGCCACCTGTCTAGTAGGTGTCATGTAGGTATACCAAGATGGGGCACCATGTGCTGTGGTGGTGGGCGCCATGGAGCCCTACAGCCTAGGGCAGCAGTCGATCTAAGTCCGCTGCCGTAGGAGGGGTAGTACAGTCTGCAGGTATGTGCAGACGTGCACATGAAACAGCGGTCCACAAGGATTACCCATAGTGGCGACACCTGCACAGATGGCTGTAGCGGGACACACACACGGCCATGCATACAGCACAGGTAGACATACACACACCATAACTAGGCAAGTACACACAAGGTGTATGGCGTGTACAGGTACACTGTCAGGTCAGCAAGAATAGCTGTCTGCCACGATATCCAGCAGATGTCATTATGGTGTTCTGGAATACGGACAGTGCATGGACGATGAGTGGATATGCAACGTACCACAGTTATATGTGTCAGCCGTGCAAATATGTGATACATGGGAAAGACAGCCATCCATGCTAGAGCAGCAGTACGGACACAACATAGGTACGTAGATATACAATGACAGAGATACAGATGGACACATGTGGCAGGCCCGGGAGTGTAATGTACACAGCATCACCCCACCACACCATAGCATGGTGCATATGGAGAACACGCTACGGCGGTCGCCGACCACAACAGGCACACATGCAGTACACGAGCTGCGTACCACCATCCACAAACACAGGGATGGCGGCAGGATATGAGTGTTCTGCGTAAACCACAAGGCAATACCGTATGAACCCATGCAGCTGGGAGCATGGACACACACACACATGTGGCAGGCATGGTGATTGACCACACCCCCACATACCCAAATGCACAAACATACGACACAGGTATGGAATGCGCTATGTGGACCACCAAGCACACCACCATCAGAGGCACATGTACAGGTGGGTGACAACATCCGTAAAGGAATGGCCACTGATAGCCAAGGTTTGTGTTGCGAAGCGTCTAAAAGCCTGATCATCTGCAGAGGCAGCTGGATACAAACACACACACACAGGGAAGGGCCGGGAGTCGAACCTACGCCTATCTACATGAACTCACTACAGCATGACGCATTTACAGCACGCGCTACAGAGATTACTGAGCACAGCGCTGTCAGAGGCATACTTCTAGGCGGGTGACATCACCCATAAGAGAATAGCTGGCAATAGCCAAGGTATGTGTTGCGAAGCATCTAAAAGCATGTTCATCTGCAGAGGCAGCTGGAAACACACACACACACACACACGGGGAAGGGCCGGGAGTCGAACCTACGCCTATCTACATGAACTCACTACAGCATGACGCATTTACAGAACGCGCTACCGAGATTACTGAGCACAGCGCTGTCAGAGGCATACTTCTAGGTGGGTGACATCACCCATAAGAGAATAGCTGGCAATAGCCAAGGTATGTGTTGCGAAGCATCTAAAAGCATGTTCATCTGCAGAGGCAGCTGGAAACACACACACACACAGGGAAGGGCCGGGAGTCGAACCTACGCCTATCTACATGAACTCACTACAGCATGACGCATTTACAGAACGCGCTACCAAGATTACTGAGCACAGCGCTGTCAGAGGCATACTTCTAGGTGGGTGACATCACCCGTAAGAGAATAGCTGGCAATAGCCAAGGTATGTGTTGCGAAGCGTCTAAAAGCTTGTTCATCTGCAGAGGCAGCTGGAAACACACACACACACAGAAGGGCCGAGAGTCAAACCTACGCCTATCTACATGAACTCACTACAGCATGACGCATTTACAGAATGCGCTACCAAGATTACTGAGCACAGCGCTGTCAGAGGCATACTTCTAGGCGGGTGACATCACCCGTAAGAGAATAGCTGGCAATAGCCAAGGTATGTGTTGCGAAGCTTCTAAAAGCATGTTTATGTGTAGAGGCAGCTGGAAACACACACACACGGGGAAGGGCTGGGAGTCAAACCTACGCCTACCTACATGAACTCACTACAGCATGATGCATTTACAGAACGCGCTACCGAGATTACTGAGCACAGTGCTGTCAGAGGCATACTTCTAGGTGGGTGACATCACCCGTAAGAGAATAGCTGGCAATAGCCAAGGTATGTGTTGCGAAGCTTCTAAAAGCATGTTCATCTGTAGAGGCAGCTGGAAACACACACACATGGGGAAGAGCCGGGAGTCGAACCTACGCCTATCTACATGAACTCACTACAGCATGACGCATTTACAGAACGTGCTACCGAGATTACTGAGCACAGCGCTGTCAGAGGCATACTTCTAGGTGGGTGACATCACCCGTAAGAGAATAGCTGGCAATAGCCAAGGTATGTGTTGCGAAGCATCTAAAAGCATGTTCATCTGCAGAGGCAGCTGGAAACACACACACACACACACACGGGGAAGGGCCGGGAGTCGAACCTACACCTATCTACATGAACTCAGTACAGCATGACGCATTTACAGAACGCGCTACCGAGATTACTGAGCACAGCGCTTTCAGAGGCATACTTCTAGGCGGGTGACATCACCCGTAAGAGAATAGCTGGCAATAGCCAAGGTATGTGTTGCGAAGCGTCTAAAAGCATGTTCATCTGCAGAGGCAGCTGGAAACACACACAGAGGGGCTGAGAGTCGAACCTATGCCTATCTACATGAACTCACTACAGCATGACGCATTTACAGTACGCGCTACTGAGATTACTGAACACAACGCTGTCAGAGGCATACTTCTAGGCGGGTGACATCACCCGTAAGAGAATAGCTGGCAATAGCCAAGGTATGTGTTGCGAAGCGTCTAAAAGCTTGTTCATCTGCAGAGGCAGCTGGAAACACACACACACACAGGGAAGGGCCGAGAGTCGAACCTACACCTATCTACATGAACTCACTACAGCATGACGCATTTACAGAACGCGCTACCGAGATTATTGAGCACAGTGCTGTCAAAGGCATACTTCTAGGTGGGTGACATCACCCGTAAGAGAATAGCTGGCAATAGCCAAGGTATGTGTTGCGAAGCGTCTAAAAGCATGTTCATCTGCAGAGGCAGCTGGAAACACACACGGGGAAGGGCCAGGAGTCGAACCTATGCCTATCTACATGAACTCACTACAGCATGACGCATTTACAAAACGCGCTACCGAGATTACTGAGCACAATGCTGTCAGAGGCATGACCA